>NC_046242.1:1039833-1192333 GCF_009819885.2 Catharus ustulatus | reverse complement strand
CTATCACAAACCCAGTCACAGTGGCAGCTGCAATGAGCATGAGAAGTCCAGTAAATGTATCAAGTGCAGTTAATATATCCAGTCCGATGAACTTAGGGCATCCTGTAACTATAACCAGTCCTCTGTCCATGACCTCTCCATTAACGCTCACCACCCCGGTGAACCTGCCCACCCCGGTAACCGCTCCAGTGAACATAGCGCACCCCGTCACCATCACGTCCCCCATGAACCTGCCCACCCCCATGACGCTGGCTGGTCCCCTCAACATAGCCATGAGACCAGTGGAGAGCATGCCTTTCCTGCCCCAGGCCTTGCCCACCTCTCCTCCCTGGTAAACAAGTTCTAAACAGTATTAAAAAGGATTAAAATGGAATCCTTACCAGCAGTTCTTTTTTGGGTTTTGTTTGGTTGGGTTTTTTTTTTTTTTGGTTTTTTTGTTTTGTTTTGTTCTGTTGGGTTTTTTGTTTTGTTTTGTTTTAGTTTATAATAAATTCAGACTAAGACACTGGGGCAACATCATCAGAGACCACAGTAGCATCTTCCCCTTGATTTGGCTCACATGGTTCAGGCTTGAGTTTCACTGGAGCACTTCATTTAAAGTAAGTTTTACCTTGTAGCTGACTGATGCTGAATTAGAGCAGATACTTATTTGCCAGAGTTTTAAAAAAAAGGAAAAAAAAAACCAACAAAAAAAAGGTAATTAAAAAAAAGAGTTTTATGTTTTATCCCCTCAAATTATAACTTAGGAAATTATTTTAATCTAAACACTAGCTGAGACCCCTCTGTATCTGTGACAGGGTGGATGGCTCATTTTAACCTTCCAGGCAAGTCCACTGTTTCTGAGCTAGTGTAGAACCTTTGTCTGTGTTGATGTTTTTGTTTTTGTTTTTTTTTTAATGAGTAAATGCATTACAATGTTGTCATTTAAAAAAAAATGCATTTTTGGAGAAAATATGCATTTTACCTTTGGGAATATGGTAATTTCAGGCAGCATTCCCTATGGGAAAGGTGATACCAGCTCTGATATGCAAAGCATATGATAACTTATCATTCTAACTTCAACATATAATAGGGATTGTGACCTGATATTTGGAGATGTAAATATTACCCAACATATTACCCTAAGGGAATAGAGCATTGTAGTCAACATTTTTTTAAAAAAACCTGTTATTGTTTGGTGAGAAACAGCCATGGCTGACAGAAGAGGAGTCGAAATGTGTGTAAACATGGTCTCTGAACAGTCAGACCCCCATGGGACTCTTATCTAGGAGCAAAAGGAGTGCTTGGAAACTTAAGGAAAATTGCTTTAAGCTGGAAGATTCTGGAGGCCCTGGGTGTGATTTTTATGCCCTCTGCCTCCCAGTCAGAGCCTGCTGGTGTTTCAGCAGGGGACAGACGTGTTAGTTGTTCACTAGAAGTTTTGTCTTATATTAAATTGTATACAGTTTTTATTCTAACCACTAACTAGGTAGGATGCCCCTCCAGGACAAGCAGAGAGCGTCTTTTAATTTCTCCCCTATTTCTTAATCAAGTGTTGTGCAAATCTGTTCAACTTTGTAAATATTTGCAAACATCATCATTTTTACGTTATTCTTCTATTGTGTTAACACATTTCTATCAATTTGTGGGAGTTCTGGGGTGCTGAGCTGTCCAGCCCAGAACTGCTCATAAATGGTCACACATGTTTAAGCTACATGTGCTTTTTTTTCCTTAACCTGTTTATCTGTACATAAAGTAGAAAGCAAAGTCTAGGGAAACAGATATACTTTTTAGACTATCATGTCACATATTCACATTTTTAAAACTTTGTTTAAAAAAAAAAACAAACCACCCTAAACCCAACCTCTACATTAAATAAAAAATTAAAAAAAGAGGAAAAAAAAAAAAAAAGAAATTACAGTTGAGATGTTTTTATCTTAATGAAGTTGAGAGCTCTGGAGATTAGCGTGTGCATTTTCACAGAGTGCTAGCAGGACTGACCAGTCACACTGGACTGCTTCCGTTCCTCCCCGGCCGTGTCCGTGCGAGCAGTGATTGCCAGGCTGCTGGCTCAGGTGACAGGTATCTGTATCCTTACGTGAAACTGTTCTAGGGGCTTGGACTACATAGTAAAAACAAAAACAAACAAAAAAAAAATAATAGAGCTTAGTGTAAAATAATTTTATAAATGATCTTTTGTACTTTAGGACATCAAATTGTACAACTTTTGTATATATAAAAGCTTAGGAACTTTCTGTTTAGCAGAAAGGAAACACATTCCTACACTTTTAATGTATATGTTTGTTATAATGTCCATGTAAACATATGCCCTATGTTTGTGCCTTTTAATTAGTTTGTCTCAATAAACAAAAATGTAGAGAAGAATATGTAGCTATGACTTTGTTACCACTGTTCTTACTCCAGGTGTGTAGAGGTTTTTGTTTTGGCCCTGTGTAGAGCCCGGCGTGCACGGCCAGCCCGCCAGCGCATGTCCCCAACCAACCCCGCTGCCCCGGCCCCGCTGCCACCTCCACTCCGTCCTGCATGTTGGGACCTGTAGCTCCCCAGCCATCTCTGTCATCCCTGGCCACCACACCACCTTGCACCAGTTTCCCAAAGTAGGTATAGCCTTCTGGGTCTGGGTAACCACAGTGATGACCCTTAGATGAAATTTGGGTATCCCTGAGCTTAAAGAAAAAAAAAAAACCAACAAAAGAGAGAACAAAAGCATTAAAAGCCAATATGAAAATGTGTACTAGAAGTGGTTATCTATGAATTACTTACAATAAACAGGTGTGAGACTTAATTGTATGTTGTCAATTACTGCAGTATTGACAGTGGGTCCCTTGTACAGCCAGCTGTTATTTTTATCCCAGCAGTGTAGCAGTAGAATAAACACATTAAAAACCGGCAAGGAAATTTTTCACTGTGACAGAGGCTTCCCAAACCACTAACCACGGTGCTCTTAGCGTGGCGTAGGAAAAGGGCTGTTTCCTTTTTATTTTATGTTGGTTCTGCTCGACTGTACCTGGTTTATGTCCACAAAGCTGCATTAGCTAATTGTCGACCTGTTTCATTTGTACTTGGGTAAACATTTGCTTTGTACCGTGTATTAATGGGTCCGAGGTGTGCTCCTCCGCTGTCTCAGTGCGGGCATTGGCTTCGCTCTGTAATGCCATCCTTGCAAATACATTAAGCTGTTTTTCTGACAAACAAAAGCTACCTGGTCCAGTAGTTTATATGACCTGCATGTCCCTGCTAATCCATGTCGGTGCCCGTGTGCCGGCGCGGCCGGGGATCCGCTGGCACCTCGCGCCGAGTTAAGGCTCTGAGAAAATGGTGGACGTGAAGAACAGATGCTCCTGTTACACCGAGTTAGTTTCTATGCAGCTGATGCGCTTAGCCTAGTTTATTTCATGGAAACTTTTAAGCTGGATGGAATCCAACATGCAGGGAAGCCTATTGCTGCCGCTGGTTCGAGTGGGGTTTATATCGAGCCCATTCAGGTCTCCGATTGCAAGGAGTTCAATAGGGGGTTTATTTTTTTTCCTTCTGAAGTTTCCCTAAGCATTCAGCGTGAGGTGAATGGCTTAGCACCAGCCGAGAGTTTGAGTTGAATTTTGCCTCGGAAGGATGCGTGCCGTGGAAAGTCAGAGCAGTCAGATGGAGGGCACGGACAGGCACGGAGGGCAAGGAGAGCCGCGGGGACGCGGCCGCGGGGACGTAAGTATTGCAGCACAACCAGCCACGCTGCCAGAAACGGTGTACAGGCTCCAAAGGGGCTGCTCTCCTCTTGTTTGGAACACCCCAACACTTCAGAGAGTGTTTGGGGTGAAGAGAAATTTGGGATTCAACCTGAATATTGTAAATTGGGAAAGTTCTGTTCAGTCATGATGGATCAGAGAGAAACACGTTTTAGTCTCAGCACACGAGTTTAATTCTATTAGCCCTTGATACAAATAAAACTTTTTTTTTCCCCCTCTTATAACAATTTTTTCCTTAGAGAGGCAGAAGAAAGAAGTATTTAATGTGTTTGCATTTGTCCACAAGAGGTTTAAAGAAAACCACCCAGACCCCAGTAAGCTGCTGAGCTGCAGCAATCCCAGGTTACATAAAGGGGCCGGGGCTGCCGAGGATTAGCCGGAGCATTCCGGGTCCTGATAAGCCTCCAAGTTCTGCTCGCTCTTCCCTCACTTTTATTTTAGAAACAGCCATTCTGAGCCGTATCCTGAAAACTGCCTGGGGTTCATTTTCAAGGCTGTCGGGGTTAGATTCCCACCAAAGAGAGAAAATTGGAATTTAAAGGATGCTCAGGTTTTTAAAACATCGAGCACTGTGGTAGTTTTGATCTCAGGGTCCCTGTACAGGAATGAGTTGTTGAGAGATGAACGAGAGTTTCCCACTGCTGAGCCTTTCCAAAAACTCCTGCCCTGCTTCACTGGTAGCTTAGTTTGTCCATCTCAAAAATAGATTTAACAGTATTTTCAAAAACCAGCTATTAAAAGCACTTCAAGTTTTTAAATGCCATTGGGGTTTCAGTGCTTAAGCAGACCTTTTAACCAGTGCTTTTTAGGAGAAAAAGTGTAAAAATAAATCTCTTCGTCTCCTAACTGTCAGAGAATAAAACAAATTAAACCTGATCCCCTTCTACGTATTTGTGTAATTCAGCATGTTTTTACTTCTTGCTTATCTTTGGACTGTTCGCTCGCAGCTCCCAGCGCAGCAGCCGAGGGATGACAGAGGAACTACGTGCTAATTTTTATGTCAAAAATAGCTTTCACCTTTAAAGGCACACGGCTCAGTGGCTGTTTCCTAATTACAAAAGGAATGCCAAAGCTTCTCCCGCGAATCCATTTTACAGCTGCGTTCAGATTGGACTGTCAGCCCCTGGTTAAAATTGAGTGCTGAGGTCCTGACCTAGAAACAAACCTTTTTTGGTATTGCTTTGGAAAGAGTATTTCAGTGCTGGAGGAGCTGAGCCAGGCTGTGCAGCCAGCTCCCTCACACGCCTGGCGACAGCCGCAGCCTCGCGTCCTTTCATCGGACTCTGCAGCGCCCTGGAGCCCAAATCAGGACCACAGGGCAAGCCAGGCTTGTGATTCTTAAAAATAATAGATTTTGGGTTGTTGTTCTTCAGGTTTCTGGGCTAGTCTAGTGGAATGTGTCCCTGCTCTTGCTGGGGGCTTAGAGTGAGATGAGCTTTGAGTTTCCCTTCCAGCCCAAACCGTTCCAGGTTTCTGTGATTTTTTAGAAGTCCCAGCTTTTCCTTTAGGGAAGCATCAGTGCTTTCTGAAAACCAGACATTTGGCATCTGCAGTCACTGGTTGTGTCAGAGCACAGACCTGGGCTTTCCTTGCAGAGCATTTGCAATCACTGCCTTCCAAACCGACCCATTTACTGAAAAATAGGGCATTTTCAGGATGTGTGAAACCATTTGTTTTCCAGATAAGTCAGAAATATTCCATTCACCTTTTCACCCAGTTATTCTCACCAGCTGTCAAGATGAAACCATTTCTGTTCTGTGTTTTCTGTGCAAGGTTTGTTTTTCAGGGAACTACCGTTTTTGTTGGAATTGGCTGAATTAAATTCACTATTTTAATTCTTCATAGTTGTGTATTTCTATGCCCATTTCTTTTTACTTCCTAGCACCATTAGCAGCTCAGACCTATATCAAAGGGATATAAAATTGCCTGTTTTCCCTGGAACAAGCCTGGATTAGGAGGAGATTGCAGCCACAGAAGCTCACTGCAAGGCGCTGTGCCTCAGAAGAGTCTGATCTGCGCTAACTTGGGGAAGAGAACGATGAGGCACATGTTCAGTAGGCGCTGAAAACTGAAGGTTTGCCTCCAGTTATTTCCACTCTTACTCTGTGTTCCCTGTCAGAGCCTTCCACATCTTTACCCAGGACTGCTCAGCTCCCAGACACAGATGAAACGATGGAGTGGGACGAGTCTCAGCACGAAGAGCTGTCCTGTGAGACCCTGGACCATCCCACACATGTGCTCAGGCTCCAGCACCCACAGCCGTGCACCCAGCAGTGTCTGGCTGTGGCAGGGTACTGTGGAAGGCCGTGGTGCCCAGAGGTGTGGAGTTCTTCCTGCAGCATGTCTGGACGGTTTGGAGAGCCACGAGGGAAGTGGAGGCTCCGAGCTGCTGCCGTTCGTGGTCTCTGTGGAACGGGAGGTGTTTGCCCTGTGTAAACGGGCTCCTGTAATTTGTAAGAGGAGATGGCTTCCCGTCCGGAGCTGTCAGCCAGAGCACGCAATACGGGGACGGCTGTTTTCTGTCTGCTCCCAGTGATGCCTGGTTACAAACCCATCTGGGATGCTCAGCTGTGGGGCAGCAGCGCTGTCTCCCCTTCCTAACCACCAGACTGGAGGTCCAGACTCCAGGAGCCTGCGACACTCCAAAGATGTGGAAGAGGTTGAGCCAGCCTGGAAATCTGGGATGGATCCATCCATCCATCCGTCCATCCATCCTAGGGATGCTGCTCCCTCCACACACAAACCCCCAGGCCCGGAGGTGTGGACCCCATGGCAGGAGGCGCTGGGGAAGCCTGGGGACAACGTGGGGACCCCGAGATGCCCAGAACCCCCTCAGGGCTGTGTCACCTCGGAGAGCGGCAGGACCCGGGCGGTGCCGCCCCGCGATGCCCCCGGCCGGGCCGAATCGAGCTCCGCGCTCCCCACACGGGGGAACTCCGGTCCCGCGGGGGCCGCACCAGTCCCGAGGGCCCCTCACGCCCCCCGCCCCCGCCGCCTCTCGGCGCGGCCCCGCTCCCCGCGCCCCCCCGGCCCGGCCCGGCCCCGGCCCCGGCCCCGCCGCGCCGCCCCCCGCTGCCGGGCACGGCCGCCCCCGCCCGCCCGCCACGTACGTCTCCCGTCCCGGCTCCTTTCCATGGTTCCCGGCGTGACTGGAGCCGCCCGCCGCCGCCCCCGCAGCGCGGCGCCGACCGCCGGTAAGGGGGGGCGGGCCGGGGCTCTTTGTGCGCCGGGCCGGGCCGGGCCGAGCCGAGCCGGGCCGGGCTGGGGCGGGCGGTGCCGCTCGGCCTGCGCGGGTCGGGCCCGGAGCCGCGCGGGCCCCGCCGGGGCTGAGGGGGAGCGGGGGCGCCGCCGGCTCGGCCTCTACCGGGGCTCGGGCGGAGCGGCGGGGCCGGGGCCGGGGCCGCGCCTGTTGCGGCCGCTCGGCCGCCCCTCGGGAGCCGGGCCGGACCGGGCGCTGAGGGCCGCGGCCCCGGCACGGCCCCGCCGCTGCTCCGGCTCCGCAGCGGGCCTGGCGGGGCCCCGCGCCCGCCGGGCTCGGAGGGTCCGGCATGAGGAGCCCGCGGGGCGGCGGCGGCCGAGCCCCCGGCCCGGTGAGGGACCGAGGCTGCCATCCCCGCGGGACCAAGCGTGCCATCCCTGCGGGGACGGAGGGTGCCATCCCCGGGGAAAGCAAGGCTAGCATCCCCGCTCAGAACCAAGAGTTCCATCCCCGCTCGGAGCCAAGGGTGCCATCCCCGCGTGGGCCGGGCCACAGCCGGCGGGCTCGGCCTGGGGCAGGAGCCGCGTCCCGCTCAGCCCCGCAGCATCGCCGGTCCCCGAGCGTGACCCCTCCGTGCGCTGCGGGTTTGGGTTTGGTGGCTTCCTGCTGCTGGACATGGTCCCTGTCCATGGAGCAGCACACCTCACACCCCGCCACCCCTGCCGGGTGGGTCATGGCTTGGTGCAGGAATTGCCGGGGCTCTGGTGTGCCACAGCAGTGGTGGTCACCTCCTGGGTGACCAGGGTCATTTTTGAGCCCCCGAATGGTGCCCTGCTCAGCTACTTCTGTCATCCTCCCTAAGGATGGAGGGCACCATCCTGCCAGGCTGGTCCTCACCTGGGGCTCCTGTCCAGCGCTGAAATTGCTGCCCGTGGGTTGTGTGCAGACAGTGACGGAGGAGTCAAGTGCAAGTCACTTTCAAAGCAGCGCTCTCCTGCACCGTCTGTCTCTCAGGCGGGTTGGAAAGGCTCTTTTTTATTATTTTCTTAAAAAGCAGTGGAGTCGCACCTCCTCCTCACACCTCCTCCTGCTGCTGCCACTGACAACAAACACGGGGGCTGGAGCTGTAAGGATTTCCACGGGAGAACCACCATCCTGGGCTGACCCCTGAGGCTGCCGCTGGGGCTTTGCTGCCCCGCGGCTGGGGAAGCTGTGGCTTTCCTCACATCCTCCTCGTGCTCCTCCATCTCTAAGAACACAGACTGAAGCGGCATCTGCTCCGCTGAGAAGCTTTTTGTGGTTTTCACAGAGGTTTTCCTGTGGAAGCGCTCAGCGGGAGTGCAGCAGTGGGGCAATGGGACCCCAGGGGAGCCCTGTGGGAGTGGAGATTGGCTGGTGCTGCTGGTGGGGTTGTGGGGAGCTTTTGGTGGTCCTCAGGGCAGAGGGGACCCTGCCTCACCTCCTGCAGCTGTGCACCTGTGGCCTTTCCCACCACGTTATCCAACCACCCTGTGGTGAGGATGTGGCTGATGCTGGCAGAGCTTTGTGCACCAGTCCCTGGCTGTTCACAGCGTCAGAGCACCTGACAGCCAAAATTATTGCTGTCTAAGGTGCCCATCCTCTTCCCATCCACAGAGCTCCTGGGAAAGTTTGGACTTTTTCAACATTTTATTACAGAAGAGCTTTCAAACGAGAAAAAAAACCGAACAAAGCGGTGTTGGTGTTGTGGCTGAGTGGCTTTGCTGTGGCACCGGTGCTGTGGTTCCCTGAGCCCCTGGGAGCAGCAGCAGCAGGACAGTGGGTGTGCTGGCATTCAGAGTGGGAAGCCAGCAGAGGATCTGGAGGGTGTTTCATGGTCAGGGTCTGTGCCATGAGGGTGAAATCCCAGGGTGGGATGTGTGGGAAGGGGGCTCTGCCCTAACCCTGTGGTGGACTCGCCTTTAGGGTGCTCGTGGTCAGAGCTGGGAGGCTTTGGGGCAGCACAAGGTGATGATAATTGATAACTATAAAATGAAAAAAACTTGAAATAATAGCACAGAGCCTTTCACAGGTATGTGATGCAGAGATAATTCCCTCTCTTGTTGTGGTGGCAACATCTCTGTCACCACGGCCAGGGTGGTGGAGGGACAGTGGCTGGAGCCTCAGCTCTGCTCGGTGGCACTGGGCTTGCAGCACTGGTGTGGGGACCAGGTTTCCCAGGTCTCTGTTCTGGCTGTTCTGCCGGTTCCCTGGGGCCAGCACGGGAGCTGGATGGGCACAGCAGCGAACAAGACGGTCCCTGAATGGAGAGGGAAGTTGGAAGGAGAAAGCAACGCGCCCAGCTGGGTGGAAAGCTGGCTGAAAACAACAGGAAATGAGAACAGGGGGAACATCTGGGTCCAGCTCTTGCACCACTTCCGACAGCAGCTGCTGCCTCTGGACAGCGGTGGTGACTCCACTCCTCCCTCAAGCATGGCATGTCCCCAGACACCCAGCACATCGGCCACCAGCCACCCTCTCCCCCTGGCCCGGGGGTCCCCCGGTGCTGGGGGTGCCGGGGAGGACAGGCTGCGCTGCCCCCGGCCCGCCCCGCCGGCCGCCTTTGATGCGGGTGAGTGGCAGCTCCATTGTGGCCTCTTTGTGCCTCCCTCGGTTCTCCAGGTCTGCACAAAACCTGCCATGGAAACCAGAGCCAGCCGCTGCCCCAGGAAACCCGCAGGCGCAATTAGGAAATGCAAATAGGAATGCAAATTCCTGCCTCGCCTTCCAGGGCTCAGAAAGTTGTCCCTGGGCCACCGATGTCCCCAGGCCACTGATGTGCCCAGAGTCCCCATCTGTGGGGATGGGGAAGGTGTCAGAGCAGGGCCAGACAGGCAGAGAGCTGGAGTGAGCTGCTTTTGGGGTGCCTCAGGCCCTTTCCTGGTCTCCCCATGCTCGGTGGTGGCAGGACCGGGGCATCTCGACCCGTGCTGAGTGGTGACTCATAGGTGACAATATGACATTGACATTTTTTCCATCCTCTCTGTTGCCCAGCGACAAACAAACAAACAAGTGTGTCTTAAAACCCAGATTTACTGCCTTGCAGGAGCTGTCCCCTGGCTGAGCCCAGGCGTGTCCCAGTCCCTGGGGTCTGCCTGGATCTCTGGGGGTGTTTTTGGGGAGGTAGAATTGTCTCACGCCCCTGTTTGGAGGGTGTGAGACTGGCAGAGGGAAGGCTGGCTGCCCACTCTGCACTGAGGACCCTCCACACCGAGAATAGATGGGAAAGGAGATAAAATCCACCCACAAATAACTCCAGGAAGCACAAACTCTTCAGGTCTTCCTTTCTAGGTGGCATTTACGAGCACTGGAGACACTGGTTCTTCCTGGGGTCCCCAGAGCTGTGTGTGTGGGTGGAGTGGGGATAATGGGGCTGGAGGAGGATGGAGAGTGGAGCAGTTAAGGGTGGATGCTGATTTGAACCATTCCCCTCTCTGGAAGGAAGGACTAAGGTTTTCTTTTCCATCTGCTGGAGGAGCCAGAACTCAAAGCCAGGAGCCTGGCATGTGGAGGGCATCATCCCCAGCAATAATCCATGTGGGGAATGACAGATCCTTTATGCCCTGATCTGGGCTTAATCTACAGCTGTGCTACTTAAAACCAAGCCTTGTTGATGGCTTTCATTTTTCCAAGCTACAGCCCCTGGGTACTTTCCTGTCGGGCACTGGAGTGGTGTGGGATGTGCATCCCCATTAGTGGTACTTTTTTCCAGCCCCAGCCTGCATTTATTGCTGGGAAATGAGCTCTGACTCCTGGAAGTGGTATTTCTTCCTTGTGCCTGACAGCTGGTCGATCCCTGCCCTCGCTCTCACTTCCCCAGGGAAGGCACACGCTGATGGGCACACAGACACTGCGGGATGGAGCCCGGCCGCTGTCCTTGGCGCAGGAAAGCAGGGCTGAGAGGGGAAAATAGGGAAATCACCTCCGGAAAACGGGGAGAATGGAGCTCTGGTGACAGAGATGGGTCACCAGGAGCATGTGCTGGGGGTGTAAGGCAGTGATGGGGATAGGGGACAGCCTTTGGGGATGATTCCTGGCTCTTTGAGCCTAAACTGCTCCTTCTAAAATCCTTGTGGCTTTTAACCTCCCTGGCTGGTGCTTGCCATGATCAGTGCAAACCAGCTGGGATGGGATGTACCTGAATTAGTCATGCAAACTTAAAAATACTGAAAGAGAAGCAAGATGGGATTTTGAAGAGCGTGACTTGTGGCTGGACCCAGTGTGTGGCTGTTGGCAAAGGGGACAACAAGCAGAGCCACTGCTGGGGGTCAGGGTCCCTTTGCCACCCAGAACTGGGCTGTGCTGGCACAGGAGTGACTCTGCTGCTGAGGAGACAGAGTTTGTCTGAGCCTTGGCCTGGCTTCAGATCCAGGTTAGCGTCCCTGGTAACTTCTGTGATGGAGCAAACTCAGCATTCCTCCTTCCAGGGCTTTTCTCCGCCCCGCAGTCCGGGCTGTGCCGGGATGGAGCAGCCTGTGCTGGTTGGCAGGAGAGCCCTGACGTGGGGCCTTAATTAAATACCTGTCCCTGGTGAGGTGTAGCCTTTCAAGCAGGTTCTCCTCTGCTGAGCAATGTCACCCAGCACGAGGGAGGACAAAAGCCCGGCGCAATGACAGTGTGACACCGTGTCCCAGGACAGCCAGGGTACGGCAGCGCTGGGTTGTTGGCTCGGCGCTTTCCCGGGATAGTGCACCCGCCATATGGCTTAGTGACTCATAAAAACCTCTCCTCTGTTTGTGACTTCATTAGTCCCTTTCTTCCCTGGCTCTTGGCTCGCAGTGCTGAGAGGCTCTGTGGGGTGAGCCGGGCTGTGGCCGGTCCTGCCCTCACAGGGTGGGTGACCAGGGGTGGCCGGTGCACGGCAGGGGGACATCAGGCAGTGACACTTTGTGCCACATATCACTGCCCTGCTGTGCTGCAAGGAGCTGGGGGAAGCGAGGGGGGAAGTGAGAAGGGAAGCCCTCATCCTCTCTCTGGGGACCCTGGAGGATGTGGATGTGGTGAGGGAGGTGCAGGACGTTCCCACCACACACATGGTGTGGAAACCCAGGGCTTTTCATCCTCCCTGGCTGTGGTTTGGTCCCCGAGGGAAGGGGGATCACAGCAGCCGCTCTGTGATCACCTCTAAATCTTCTCAGCAGCCCCTCTGGCCAGGGGCCTGTCCTGGTGAATAATTCACCGTGTGCTGGCAGGGAGAGTTTTTACTCCACTAATTTTGTTTCCATAGAAACTCGTGTGGGCTGTGCTCCAGAGCTTCGGGTGAATCAATACGGGATTTTTCCTTTGCACGCTGAGCCACGGCCCTTAAACCCTGACAGCAGGAGAGCAGCCACTGGAGATGCTGGAGGCTGGGCCTGCTCTGCACAGCCTGTCCCTGCCTGTCCCTGCCTGTCCCTGCCTGTCCCTGCCTTTGTGGGATGCCCAGGGCCAAATCCTGCAGAGATGCTCTGCACCAGCCTGGGGCAGGCTCAGCCCAGTCTAACCCCAGTCCATTCCAGTACGTTCCTGCAAAGCAGAGAGATGGAGAGCAAGGGACTGCCTCTACTCAGGCTCTTTCTCCCTTTTTCACTCCCATCCTTTAATTTCTGTGACCCTTGACCTATAATGGCAAATTAGCAATCAGAATGAGCCACACTAATTATCCAGGCAGTGGGGTTGGTTCTGCCCCCAGCCAGGCTCATGTTCCCCCACTCCCTTTATCACTCACTGCCCAAACCTGACCCAAAAATTGCCCAGCACTGAGTCCTCCACACGCCCTGCCCTGAGCCCAGTCCCCAGGGAGCACCACACACCTTTGTGTCCGCAGGAATTTTTATTTTCCTTCACTCCCAGCTGCTTCCCAGCGCTTTTGTGCCGAGCTGGGAGCACAAAGGGAGAAGAGGGATAAGCAGTTCAAGATGGGTTTGTGTGACATATGGCGCGAGGGCTTTGCATGGAGGCACCAGGGGGACGGCAGCAGGCACAGGGGTGCCTGGGCTTCCCTCCTGCCAGCCTTGGGATGGGTAAACTGAGGCAGGGAGCTCAGGATGGGCACTGGAGGCAGCGCTGGCTCCCGGCCGTGCCGCGGTCGCGTGTGCTGTTCCAAAGCTCTGAGCTGATGCTTCAGCTGAGCCCTGTGTGTTTGATGTCAGCGGTGAAAGCCAGGGGAGGAAAGGTCACCGACACCAGCCACCTCCTGCAATAATCTTATATCAGCCTCTGTGCTTTGGGCAACCTCTTGGATCTAATTTATTACACGTTGATGCAAGATAGAGTTGAAGAGAGTCGCAGTTAAAGCGTACAAAGGGATGCCGGGTCACTTTAATCGCTCACACTTGCTTGACCTATTTTTTTTTTAATCCCTTCCTGGAAACCTTATTTCATGTTTGAATTCCCTCAACTATTTTAGGAATGTCGTCCTACCAAGATCAAATTACCTTCAATGAAACCAGCGCAAGGCGGCCTCGCAAGGCAGGCGACTTTGGGCTGAGGATCTGGTGCTGCCTCATTAATGTGGGCTTAGTTTGGGGCGGGGGCTGCCTTGGAAAACGTGTGAAAGCCGGGGATTAGCGCTGCACAATGCCGAGGGGCAGGGGGGTGGCTCTGCCTGGCCTGGCACAGAGGGCTGGGGGCACCGGGACCCCCTGGCAGCCCTGCAGATCCAGCACTGGCAGGGGAAGGTGGGTGGGTGCTCAGGGTGCTGTCCTGCCTGGCTCTCCCGTCCCAGCTGAGTGTGTCCCCCCAGGTTTGATCAGGGTGGTGGTGGTTTAGGAGCCAGCTGGGTGCTCAGGGTGCTGCCCTGCCTGGCTCTCCTGTCCCAGCTGAGTGTGTCCCCCCAGGTTTGATCAGGGTGGTGATGCTTTGGGAGCCAGCTGGGTGCTCAGGGTGCTGCCCTGCCTGGCTCTCCCATCCCAGCTGAGCGTGTCCCCCCAGGTTTGATCAGGATGGTGATGCTTTGGGAGCCAGCTGGGTGCTCGGGGTGCTGCCCTGCCTGGCTCTCCTGTCCCAGCTGAGCGTGTCCCCCCAGGTTTGATCAGGGTGGTGATGATTTAGGAGCCAGCTGGGTGCTCAGGGTGCTGCCCTGCCTGGCTCTCCTGTCCCAGCTGAGCGTGTCCCCCCAGGTTTGATCAGGGTGGTGATGCTTTGGGAGCCAGCTGGGTGCTGTGGAGGGCCAGCATCTGCTCGGCTCCCAAGGGGCTGCTATCATTCTATCAGGCTGAGGTGGGAGAGCAGTGGGTGCCCCCAGGCAGCAGCAGCCACTGCTGCACCTCAGAAATGTGGATGTGGAGTGTTGAGAGTGCTGCAGTGCCCATGGGCTCCCCAGTCCAGACCACCTGGGCAGGAATGCTGACGGTGCCGTGTTGGGATTGGGATCACTCCATGGCTCTCCCGGTTCCTCTGCACTTGCCCTCAGAACCCAGAGGGGAATTTCGGATTTCCTGTAGCAGAGGTACGTGCTGCACAGGTTCCCAAGCAGGGCTTACTTGTGCTTGCCTCCCTGATTGCTTTTGCTTTTGAAAAGGGCTTAAACCCAGCCATTTTAATACTCGGTAGAACAAGTATTAAAGGAGATCCTCAGGTGCTTATTTGATTCCATGAAAAAGGATTTGCTCAGAGCAATTTTCCCAGGCTGTGGGCCCAGGATGGGTGCACAGCATTCCCTGATACAGAGAGGAAGGTGACAAGGGGATTTAGGAGCGACTGGTAGGGGCCCATCCTGCACATCCCTGGCATGTTTGGTGGTAGAGAATAGCATAATTTCTGTTCCTGATCATTTACTTTTCATCCCAATTTCAGTCCTATTATAGTCACACCTGCAGCTGCTGAGCAGTCACGTTCCCAGACTTCTCGTTCCCACATTGAGCAATCCCTTTGCAGGGGCCTGGCTGCAGCAGAGCTCAGCACATCTGCTCTGGACAGAGCTGTTATTTCTAGTTCAACATCCTTGAGTTTTGAGGCTTCTTCCAAGAGTCTTCCCTCCAGGAACTGGGGGAGCTGTCAGCCCTTTTCTCCAAATAATCCTGCATGGAAATGCTTCTGCACGTCTGTTCTGCATCCCCAGCTGAGGCACCACAGGCCTGGGCTTGCAGCCACCACGGGATGAGTGCCCTGAGCGCTGGGGGGACCCAGGGCTCGGTGGTGTCACCCCCATCCTGGCTGCAGAGGGGGGTCCCAGCCCCAGCATGTTTTCAGGGGTGATCTGTGAACACGGTGTGGAAGTAGCAGGGGAGAAGGGACTGGGCAGTGTTGGAGCAATCCCATCTGCTGTCTGAGCCGCAGCAGACACTGGGGAAGGGAATATTCTCATTTGCACTCCGTGCCAAGGCTCTTCCCTGAGCAGAGAGGGCTGTGAGAGATCAGTCCCAGTGCTGTTCCAGCTGCTGGCTCCTCCATCGGGCTGTGTTCCTCACGGAGCCGAGCAACTGCTGCTTCCAGCACGACACTGCCGGTCTGACCGGCCCCTGGGATTATCCAGCTGCTCTTCCCGGGCAGCTGAGGGCCAGCAGCCTCCACTTCACACTCTGCCTGCTCCAGAGCTTCCCCTCGGGCCCCCTCCATGGGAAGAGCCCATTTTTGGGAGGTACTGAGTGCCTGCTGCCAGGGCTGGGTGAGAGCAGCTGTGCCCAGGCAGGATGCTGAGGGCACAGGAGGATGTTCCTCACAGGCTGTGAGCATTATCCCTCCCCAGGAGCCTGACTGAGCTGTTCTCAGGCTCTGGTCTCGTCCTTGGCTGTGGCATGAGTAGCTCTGAATTGTGCAAGTCACTGGCAGCTTGGGTGGGTGAAGAGCAGGGTGAATCCCTGGGCTGGCAGTGGGGAGCTGCCCCCCCAAACTCGTGTTTGAATGTATTTTATGGTTTTGAGTGGTGAGCTAAGGGCAGGGGCTGCACCAAAGCTGTGCCAGTGCCTGAGCACAGTGTGCAGTGAGACAGCAATTGTGGAGGTGTGTGGGAAAGTGTCCTGTGCTGTCCTGGCTGGGCAGTGACACCAAAACACAGCATTTTCAGTGCCAGCACCATCCCAGCGTGTGGAGGCACTTGGATAGAAACTGGTGTGGATGTGGCATCGTGGCTGCCCTTCCTAACCCAGTGCTGGCTCTGTGCCTGGCCCCAGCCTGGCACGGAGATGTCACCTGGCACTTTCTCTGTGGCACAGGTCAGTGCCAGGACAGCCACCACTGCTGGATGCAGTGGATGCAGAGCCAGGACCAGGCACTGCCAGGACAGGAGGATTTATCCTGTGCTGCCAGGGCTGGGGGGGCACAGGGGCAGTGCCAGCCACACCAGTGTCCCTGCTCTCTGCGACCTGTGGGATGGGGACACACGGACCAGGAGCTTGCAAAGCCTTTAAGCTCCTCCTGTGATGGGCAGAAGGGCCAAGGATTATGTGTGTGCCTGGGTTTGGTGGATGAATAACAGCATTCAGGGTCCTTGTGCGGGATAGCAGGGCGGGAGCTGCTGTCTGCCAGGGAGAGAGTCCATCAGGGAGCAGCCAAAAGAGTCCTCAGAGCCTCGTCCTGCTGCCCAGGGGGAAGGGGAGCCCAGCCCGTGCCCAAGTGTCCCTGTGCCCACGCCTGGGCTGCAGTCACACTCCAGCTTCTTCTTTCCTTCTTGGGAAATCTGAGGGATTTTGCTTTTCCTGGCATCTTCCCAGCCCCTCGCTGACATCACAGAAATAAGGGTCAGGAAGATGTTGAGCCCCTTCCCCAGCTGCCGCCGGGTCCTGCTGCCCTTCCCACTGCTCACCTGAGCACCATGAGCTGGGGAGGATGCTCGGAATGCAGCTACCTGTGGATCTTGTAAATCAGCTCCTGCCAACCGGGCCATTTGCCTTTAACTCATGCTGATGTAGTGATTTGCATTTCTTTGGATTAGCAGCAGGACTTTGAAAAATAGGTTTAAAAGCCTTCAGGGCATGTGAACTGCCCTGGTCTGTGCCCTGCCAGCCCCGAATTCCTGGGCTGTATCTCGGGGCAGGGAAGGTCCCAACACATTCCCTTGGGACTGTTTGAAGCCAGATGTACAGCAGAGCCTTTCTGCTGTAAAATATCTTGTCCCCATCTCTAATTTTGTTCATCTCCTGACCAGATGATTTCCGTGGCTCAGCACGTTGCTGTGCTCAGTCTCACCGTCCAGCACTCGCAGGGAGCTGTCCCAGACTAACTGCAGTGCTGACTAACACCTCCCCAGAGCTGGAGCTGGCAACAGGAGCCCGGAGGGCTGGCAGGGGCATTGCCAGTGCCTGGCACAGCCATGGCCCTCACGGTAACAGGGAAGCCTTTAAATACACACTCAAAGGTCAAATTCTGGGAGATAAAGATTCCCCTTCACAGGTACTTTGGTTACTTTATGGAGATCTGGGGATTCCCAGCCTGCTTTTGGGGGGTTATTTTGCTATTTGAGGTTAATGGGCTGGCACAGCGTTGCTGAGCTAATGGTTCTCCACAGAAACTCTCATCTCCATCTGTGGATTGTGTGTGTGTGTATCCAGTATAAACTGTGTTCCCGTGGGTGTCCAGGCTCGTTCCCCATCCTCTTGGAGTAGCCAAATCTTGTAAGGAGGTGTGTACCCTGTGAATGTGTTACAACTCAATTTAATACGTGACTAAACCAGCCATGCAATATTGCAATTAAAGTATAATTCCAGAGGTGTGAACAATGCGGGCTCTTTGCTGGGAATGAGTCAGGGGAGCGGAGGAGGAACTGAGCAGCAGTGTTTTATTAATTGACTCCAGCGGATTTATTTGTCCTCAGTGAATAGAGCCGGGCAGAGCTGTCGGAATTGTTCTGCTCTGCTCGCACAGCGCTGCTCCAAGCCTGGCTCCTGCCAAGCTGATCCTGGGGACTCAGAATTAGTGGGATGGAGACAGCTCCTGGCTGAGTGACCAGTTAAATGGATATTATTAGTGAGCAGGAGCGAGCTGGGGGCTCCTGGTGCTTTGTGTGCCTGACAGTAATTGTCCTGCTGCTTTTCCCTGGGTCCTGTCCTGCCTGGGAGCAAATTCCACAGGAAGGTGGCACTGGATGCCCCCTGGCACCCTGCTCAGCCCAGGGACCGAGGTGTGGGACTGGCTGGGTGCTGCTGTTAGCACAGGGCTGCTGTTGTGCTGCATCCAAATGCAAATGCTTCCAGGATTACAAAGAAGCCAGGGAAGGAGAGCAGAGCGTGCCTGGATCAGGAATCATCCCCGTGATTCCTCTGGTACCGAGCCAGAGCAGCATTGTCCCTGGGGATGAAGGTAAAGCAGTGTGGCAAAAAGTGAGTTCTCCCCACTGAGTTCCCCATGTGTTGCAAATGTGTTTCGTTCTCAGCAGCCTCTGGAAGCCCCTGGGAACCCTTTGGAACAGCTCAGGGCTGTGGGCTGGCACAGGGGCTGAGCACTGGGGACAGGGCTCTCACACATAGCCTGGGCAGGGGAGAGCCCAGGTGACCTTCAGAGGTGACTGCTCCTCTTAATGGCTTGGAATCTGATTATACCATTTCGCTAAGAAATGTGCCTGGCACGTTCTTCTGCATTAAATACCATTTAGGGACAGTTATCCTGAACTCTCTGCCTGCTGCTTAGGAAAAAGCCTTTGAAAATGATATTATGGATCAAAAGTGTTCCTGGGGTAATTCCGTTTCAAACAGTGGAGTTAATCCAGAACTGAATTTGGCCCTGCATTTTCAAACGAGAAGCAGTAGCTGTATAATCTGTTTATGGTTTTAAAGTGAATGTTAATCTTGGATTTGGTGGCTTTTCCAAAGGGTCGATTTGCTGTGCTGCAGAGCATTTTAGCCCCCTGCCCTGACACTCTCTGAGCCAACTCCATGTTTCATTTTAAAGAGTGATTTTACTGTGTTTATAAATACATGTCAAACCTGGAAACGTTCAATCTGGGCAGCCCTCAGCACTGGAAGTAATGCCATTTTTCTTGCTCTGCATTTTGTTGGTACAGCTCCTGGCACGGCACATCCGCGCTCCGGCGTGCCGGGCCCGCTGCAGGGATGGCTCAGCCCCACGAGGATGCAGTGGGATGGGAACCCAATGTCCCCTGCTGACACGGGGAGAACCTCTGGGTGCTCCCACGGGTTACTCTGGGTGACTTTATCCTGTGTCCCCTCCACAGGTGGGAGGATGCAGCCGTGCGCCGGGGGCTGACGCGCGGAGCCGCCGGCCGCGGGGAGCGGGACCCCCGCCGCCCACCCATGGTCCCGGCTGGCAGCCGGGGCAGCCCCCCGTGAGGACGGGCACGGGCACAGCGCCGAGCCCCCACAGCCGCCCCGCCATGACGAGCCTCTTCCGACGGAGCAGCAGCAACGGCGGCTCCCGCGGCGGCTCCTCCGCCCAGGAGCTCAACAACAGCCGCCCCGCCAGGCAGGTGCGGCGCCTGGAGTTCAACCAGGCCATGGAGGACTTCAAGACCATGTTCCCCAACATGGACTACGACATCATCGAGTGCGTCTTGAGAGCCAACAACGGCGCCGTGGACGCCACCATCGACCAGCTCCTGCAGATGAACCTGGACGGCAGCGGCTGTGACGACAGCTCGGACTCGGAGGACAGCATCCCCCCCGAGGTAACCTGCCTGGGGGTTCCCTCTTTGGGCTCTGGCTTCCACAGTGTGGCCACCTCAGTGTCATCCTGCCTCCTGCTGCCTGGGCACGGTGCTGCTCAACTGCTGCAGGCTGGCAGAGGTTTGAGTGCCTGGATCAGCTGCATCAAAAATTGTCATGGGCAGTGCTTTAGGCTCAAGGCAAGTGCTCTCCCCTCTCTCCCTCACCCCAAAACCCAGCAGAGACCCTTCTGCTGCTGTCAGAGAGACTCCCAGGGGCTGTGTGCACCCAAGGAGAGGCTCACCCACCCTCTTCCCTTGAAAGCAGTACCTCCAAACTCCACCAAAACCCCTCTGGGTGCAGGAGGTCCAGTGCCAGCAGGTTTCCCCACCCTCTCTGCAGCAGCATTCAGCCTGTGCCATCTCTGCTTTGCTGCTGCACGTGGAGCCCTGGCTCACTGGGGAGAGTTTCCCTCACCCCATCCTCTCACCCTGCAGATCTTGGAGCGGACCCTGGAGCCGGACAGCTCGGACGAGGAGCCCCCTCCCGTGTACTCCCCCCCTGCCTACGAGAGCCAGGCACTGGGCAGCCGCTACCCCCGTGCCCCACCCACACCCCCACCCAGGTGAGCCCCATCCCTGCCCTCCTCCTGTTCCTGGGGCACCCTGGGCCAGCACACGGGGCTCAGGCTGGCCCTGGCACGGCCGTCTGGCCCTGTTCCTTATAGGGCCGAGTGAGACAAAGCCAAGGGAGATGAATGAAGCTCACAGCTGGCTCAGAAATCCCTGTGAGGGTCTAAAACATGAACAGCTGAGGAGCCGGAAAGCTGCTCTGGCAGCAGTGTGTGGAATGGCAAAAATCAGCTCCTGGGGGCGGGGAGCGCTCGCCTCTGCTGGAAAACACCAGGTGCTGGGCAGCCAGGCCCTGTGCTGGCTCCTCACCCCACACCTCGGCTGGCTCTCACCTGTCACCTGTCCCCTGCAGGTGTGGGGCTGTGGGACAGCAAGGGTGAGCCCTGGGCACCTCTGTGCCAGCCCCTGCCCCCTGTGCAGGCTGGGTGTGGCATCTGGTGAGAGATGTTTGTCAGCTCCGTGGATGAATCCCTGCACTGCTGGGGCTCCACTGGGCTGGTTTTTGGGAGTCTGAGTGAAACAGGCAGGAGGAGGAAAACCCAGCATGCAGAGTTGCAGGGCAAGGCTTGAAATGCAGCTCTCAGAAGATTCCAAACACTTTAGGAAAGCCTTTCACTCTCCAGAGCTGATGCTAACGCTGCAGGTTCGAGGATGTGCTGGGGTTTTGTGGTTTCCAGCACTGCTGGTGGAGCTGTGCCAGCTCTGCTGTGCCAGGCACTGCTGTGCCTGCTGTGCCACGCTGCCATGGCAGGTGTTGGTGGGTTCCTCCTCACCTGGGCTTGTCCCACAGGACGGACGTGCCCGGCCCCGGCAGCACCGGGCACTACAGGAACTGGAACCCGCCGCTCCTGGGCAACCTCCCCGAGGATTTCCTGCGCATCCTGCCCCAGCAGACAGCCAGCACACAGGTGAGCCTTGGCCACCCCTTCCAGCCCCTGGAGCACCATCCCACTCCTCAGCCACCCTGAGCTTGCAGCATCAGCACGCTGGAAGCATCTGGGTACCAGGTGTGCACTAAACCAGAAGTTTTGGAGTGTCCTGTTCAAGAGACTGAAGTGGGCAAGGTGTGAAAGAGCTCTCAGCAAAGCTTTGATATTTTTCCTGCCATTATCCCAGTGATTAGTACCAGAAATGCCCCTTGCCATAAGCACATAATATTTTCAATTCTTTGAAAATCTTGCCTGCTGATCTGGTGAGGAGCAACAGCACCAGTAATGCTCCTAAGGAGAGCAGGACTGCCAGGGAACTTGAGTGCTGCTGCAGTGGAATTTGGGTGGGAAACCTAGTGCAACCCAGAGGATTTACCCCTGGGAAGTCAGAGTCCATGTGGGTTCCATGGTTGTTTTAAGCCACAAGGTTTGGGTGCCAGCAGCAGGGCAGGCAATGGGCAGCATCCCATGGGGAATAAGCAGCCCTAACACGTGCTGGACATCCAGCTCAGCTCCAGGCATGGCACAGTTTGGGGCATCCTTCAGCCCTTTGCTAACACAGGAACCCCTAAATGGATCCAGCACCTTCCTGGTATGGTGAGGGACTGGGGGCTGCAGGGACCCTGCTCCTCCCTCCCGTTTCACCTCCAAAGGCAGCTCACCACGTTTTCCTGAATGATTGCCCTGCAAGTTGAGCTTCACAGGCTCTATTACCTTTCTGGGAATAGAAGCATGCCAATTCATTTGGGCTCAGGGGGAGGAGAGGAGCAGCTGCCCTTTTCTTTCCCCAGTAATTGTGTGCTTTTGCTTTTTATGGCTCTCTGGGAGCAGCTACAAATCAGATAAATATTGTAGGCAGGGATGAGGCTGTGCCGCAGCGTGCGGCTGTGCTGCTCCCCAGGTGTGAGGTGTGACGTGCCTCGTGCCTGACGTTTGTCAGCAGGGCATGGCAGACTCTGCTCTCCCTTCTCGTGCCTCCACACCAGGTTCTGCTATGGCACAACACCCTGGTTTAAAGTTAAAAATCTGTGCCAGCCTGTGCTCTGCAAAAGGAGCTCCTAAAGGTTCCCATGTGGGATATCCATCCCCTCTGCCCTGTCCCCCTTCCCAAGGGACAGTGATGCCCTGTCCCCCTTTGTCCCTTTTGCCCTGGGCTGTTGGGTAGAGGAGGGAGGGACCCCTCTGGGGGATAACAGAGGGAGAAAAGGCTGAGCTGAGCCCTGAGAGTCCCAGCCTGTGGCACGTTTGTCCCCGCAGGGCTCGCAGGGCTGCCGGCAGCCCGTGCCACGGGGGCTGCTCCCGCGGGGCCAGGGCTCCCTGGAGCAGGAGCGGCGCTGGAAGCAGTACCTGGAGGACGAGAGGATCGCCCTCTTCCTGCAGAACGAAGAGTTCATGAAGGAGCTCCAGAGGAACCGCGATTTCCTTCTCGCCCTGGAGAGAGGTGAAAAAGGCCTTCAGAAACTTCTGCCTTTTGGGTGTGTGTCCTGCTGTGACACTGGCTGCTGGCAGCACTGCCCTGCCCGTGGGATCAGGCTTGTGCCAGTACAGGATGTGGCCAGGCTGCAGGCTAGTGCTCCCTGGACTCCTGCTCTCCTCCCCTGCCCACCCCTCTGCAGCATCTCTGGCAGAATCCATCACAAGGAAATGCCCTCTGAGCCCTCCCCAGCCATGTCCCTGATGCTTTGCAGGGTCCTGGCAGCACTGTCAGGTGGCAGGAAAACCACGGGTGTGCTCATCGTGTGCTTGTGGTGGGTGGGCAGTTCCTCTGCTGCTGCGGGCTCCCATCAAAGTGCTTGTGGTCGCTGTGCAGAAGCAAAGCCCTGGCTCCCTCCCTTGCCACCAGCCTGTCCCTCGGCAGCCACGGGGCTGTGAGGGGACAGGGGAGCAGAGCCATGTGCTCTGCCTCGAGGCTCTGATCGAGCGGGCGCTGCGCTTTTTGTTTTTCAGATCGATTGAAATATGAGTCAAAAAAATCCAAGTCCACCAGTGTTGCTGTCAGCAACGACTTTGGTTTCTCCTCCGTATTATCAGGTAACTTCCAAGACACACATGAGCATTGTCTCTCCACAGCCCCTGCATTCCCATCCCTCTGCCCAGCTGCTCCCAGAGTGTCTGTGGAGGGAGGAAACTGGCTGATCCTTCTCTGCTGCCCTCCCAGCACAGGAGAGGAGCTGGTGGGTCGTGGGGATGGGTGCTCCTTCCCTCCCCATGTTGAAGTGTTCCTGTATCCTGCCTCCATCCATCCCTGCCCTCCCGTGCCTGGGCTGCAGCAGAGGATTGTGCCTGGAGGCATAATGACTGTTCCCGGGTAATCCTGATTAACCTCGGAGCAGAGCAGCTGCCCAGAGTCAGAATTAGAGCTGGTGTCTGTCGATGGCCCTGCGAGGGGCTGGGCAAGCCTGGGCAGCCTGGCAGGGCTCCAGCTGGGCTCACAGACCTGGCCAACAGGGACGTGGCTCTGGGGGTCTCTGGTTCCCTGACTGAGCTGGGCTTGCTCCTGATCCAGGATCCAATACCCAGAGCACAGTCAGAGCTCGGGGGAATTTGGGGCTGCTGAGCCTGGAGGGAGGTGCTGGTGCTGGGGCTGAGCACAGTGAGGATGTGCTGCCAGCCCAAGGGTTATGGTTGCCCATGCAGAGCCACCCCACAAGCACCTGCTTTTGCCCAGCTCTGCCCTTTGGTGGTGCTGGAATTGGGTTGTGGGAGTGATCAGTGCCCCCTCATCACACCCACACTCTGGTGAGCAGATGTTTGCCTTGCAGGTGACGTGGCTCCCTCTGTCACCAGCGAGGCCGGCGGGGCCGTGTCCGACGATGCCTTATTCCGAGACAAGCTCAAACACATGGGGAAATGTGAGTGCTGTGCAGGCCCCGTGCTGGCAGCCTGGCAGGGCTGGAGGGGAGCTGGGAGTGGGGTGGGCAGGGGGAGATGGTACCTGGCACTCTCCCAAACTCATCTTTTCTCAGAGAAGTCACAGCCTGCTTTTCCCACCACTTGGGCGGCCTCAGCTGGGCTGCAGGCACTGGGGACACTGGGAGGGGTGGGTCACTCTGGGTAAGGAAGGTCATGAACATCCCAGCAAAAGGGTAAAAAACATCAGCACCTCCCACCAGTGACCAGCGTGTCCCTGTCTCCCTCTCTAAGTCTGGCAAACCCAGGGCATCACCACAGAGTGTTGGGGTGTGGGTGGCTCTCACACCCCTGGCCTTGCCCCTCTCCTTCCCACTGCCCATGGCAGCTTTGGGAAGGGTTTTGGGTGCGACCCTCACCCAGCTGCTTCCTTCCAGCCACTCGCAAGAAGCTGTTTGAACTCGCCAGAGCCTTCTCTGAGAAGACGAAGATGAGGAAATCAAAAAGAAAACACTTGTTGAAGCACCAGGTGTATCCTGAAAGGGGCTGTGGGGCAGGAGGGGGCTCACTCGGGTGCTCCTGGGGGCTGCCCAAGGGTTGGGAAGGGTGACTGGTGACATCCTGGCCCTCTACTGATTTTCCTTAGTGGAGGGCACAGGATGGGGACAGCAGCTTCCACAGCAAATCTTCTCGATGACGTGGAAGGACATGCATATGGTAAGGAATGCTGTGCTGGCTGTGCTGTGCTTGGCATGGCTGGGTCCCCTGGCCCCACATCACCCCAGGGCTGGCTCAGGTGTGAACAGAAATATCCTTGTGGGCCAAAAACCTCCATCCAGCGTTCTCAGGTGCGCTGTGGTAGCACCTCCCCAGGTCCCACTGGGAATCCTCTCTCTGAGCAAGGGAAAGCTGGGCTGCCTTGCCCTGAGGCTCATCCCCAGAGCTGGGACCGTGGTGCAGCGGTGTCCTGGTGTGGAGGTGGCTGCAGCCCACACCTGCCTCTGCCTTTCAGATGAAGATTTCCAAGCACGGCGGCAGCAGCTCCGGGAGGAGGAGGAGACGCCGAAGGAAGGGCAGTAAACGGTGAGAGGCACCTGGGGATGGATGATCACTTCTGTGTGAATGGCCCAGCCTGGCTGCAGGAGGGGCCACGTGCTTTAGGCTGGGTCCAGGGGTGGGCAAGCCCCATCAGTGGCCAGGGTGCCATGGTTGGGACAGCCCTGGGTGCTGGCATTGTGTGGCTGAGGCTGAGCTGTTCTCTTTCCCCCTCCCTTCCCCTCCCTGCAGGTCCCAGCACTGGGGTTTCTTGCTGGCACAGGACGTGCACAAGGCTTCATCAGGAGATGGCTGAAAAAGGAAAAACCCACCCAACAAATCACCCAGATTTTGGCTGTTCCCCCTCTGCTGCTGTACGCCTCTGAAGTACAAGTATCGAAGTGAGGCACAATGTTTTCTTACCCGTGGTTTGAAAACAACTTTTCCTATCCAGCAAATCAGCCAAAAAGGAACAAAAAAAGGAAAAAAAACAAAGCGGGCAGCTGCTGTGAGCGGAGCCAGCGAGCTCCGGCTGGGGAGGAGCAGCCCTGCCTGAAGAAGGAGGGATGAAATCAGTGGTACTAACGAGGATCCATTCACACGTGGGGTCTGCTTGGCCAGAGCACTCCTGAACATATCTGTAGTGGTCTGATGTAACTTCATTCTGCGCACACCGGGACAAAAACCACGTGAGAAAGGGAAGCTAACAGCCGTTGTCTATTATTGCTAGGAGTAATGAGCAGAGATTCAGATCAGGTAATAGTCAAATAATATAAATTGTTTATAAAGGAAAGGCCTTCTTTTCCTAGGCGTTTCACTTTGAATTAAACCTTTGCCTTCAGCATTGCTACAACTGCCTTGAAGTTGGGAAGCTTTGTGCTGCTGCAGGGCAGCACCAAGGGCTGGATTTCACACCAGTTTAACCCTGACTGATGGAGCAGGACACGTCCCACCAGGTGTGGGGTGCTGGGGGTGGTCCTGGAGTCTGGGAGCTCCAGGGATGCCCCCGCTGTAGGTAAGAGGCAAAGCCCAAGCCGGGCGTTGGCAGGGCTGGTGGAGGTGTTCTCAGCATGGAGAGTTTGTACCAGGGCTTGGGGGCACTGCTGGCTTTGGTGAGGGGCAGGAGCAGAGCCCCTTCCTCATTCCCACAGCGTCGGAATCCTGCAGCTCTCGGAGATGCTGTCAGGCTAAAAATAATTACACAAACAAATTCCTTCGCTGTGTAAGTAACGAGTGACGAGCGTAAAGTCAGAATTCGCTCCCGCCAGCACATTTTCTTCTCTTCTATCGGCACAATGCTCCCTGCCAAATGCAGGAGGTGGCTCTAGACGTGCCTGTTTCACTCTCTGGCTCCCGCCAACCAGCACAAATGTTGCAGGATTGGAGCTGTGAAGGCGGCAGACGCAGAAGCCTCAGCCATCAAACACTCACGCAACTGTTTTCCCTGCCTCCCCGCAGCAGGGTTTGGTAACAAAAGTCCCCCTTGCAGGCGCTGGCTCCCGGCTGGCTCCTGTTCCATCCCAACGGAGCCCGCGTGCCGTTGAAGTGGACGCCAAGATTTTCCTCCCCCGCCAGCTCTGCAGCTGCTGCACCTGTTAAGCGCTGCTGTCGTCCCCTCCAGCCCTGGTGGGGATCAGGGGCATCCCGGGAGCTTCACTTTCTCCTGGTTCCTGGCCAGGGGCAGGGCTGCTTCCAGGTGTCTGGGGCTGCAGGTTCTGGCTGATGTCTCCATAGCACAGAGCTCTCCTGCAGCACCAGCGCTCAGACAAGTTTTGGGGTGCCAGACAAGGACTCAGTGGGCTGGGAGAACCCTGGGGTGCCAGCAAGCTTTGAGTTCCTAAAATCAAAGCAGCAGAATTCCCACCCCACCCAGCCCATACCAGTTTTGGTGTCCTCTCCTTTGGTTTTGAAGGACTGAAGAGCATGTCCTGAGTTGTGGCAGCAGAGTGACAGGTTAGGGCCACCCCAAGCCACATGCACACCGTGGGCAGCACCCCTGCTCCTGGTGGTGTGCACAACTGGCAGCAGGTGCTGCTCTGCCCTGCCCAGGATAGGATGTGGGTCTGGAGGAGCACCTGGCTCAGGGAGCAAGGAGCTAAGGGTGAATCAGGGAATGGAAAATCCTTTAGTCCCTGGGTGGGACTTCCATTCTGAGAGTGCTGAAGAGAAGGAGGGGCTGCTTCCCTGCCCTGTGCTGGCCCCGGGGGCCACAGGAGGCTGCTGTTACTCCTTCCCAGTCCAAAGCAGCTCTGCATATTTGGAAGAAAATGAAACTTGGAAGTGGATCAGCTTGTCACCATTCCAGCGCCTCTTGGCTACCGAGGGCTTTGGTCCCAGCGAAGTTTCCATGAGCGCAGGAAGCTCCAACGGGCGGGAAGGGAATTCTGCTCTCCCAGAGCACGAGGTGCTGGCAGCGGGGCTGGGCTGGCCCCTGCAGGGTTTGGGGATGGGCTGGGTCGTGCCGTGGCTGCAGGGATGGGTTCAGCTTTCCTGGGGAGGCTGGCACAGGGCCACAGGGCAGTCGTGCTGCACTGCTGGCACCAGCAGCACCCAGAGCAAAGAGGGGACACTGTCCCTCCTCTCACGCTGCTCCTTAAGTGACATGTCACCTCTGTAACCCAGCCAAGGTGTGCTGGAGGAGCAGTCCTGGGCCAGCAAGGAAAGGTGGCCAGGGGCTGTGAGCTGGGCAGGGGACAGGTGGGTGCAGTGAAAGCACTGTGGCCACCCAGGCCTGGCACAGGGCCCTGCACACGCCTTGGCCACCACCACCACCCAACAAGTTGCCCTTAAACATCCCAGGCCAGGCACAGCCTCTGGGTGATATCACTCTGTAGCCGTGTCAAAATATCTTGGAGGCACAAAGCCTCATTTTGATGGAGATGGAAAGGGGTTGTTTCTGTGTCCTGTAAAAAAAAAAGTCAGGTCTAAGGAGTGGAAAGGCCACAAACCCAGCTTGGGAGCCAAAATGCATTTCTTACATAAAAATGTACAATTCTCAGTGATGTTTGTATCATTTCTCTACAAAAAAAGTTTCAAAAGAACAAAACAAACTGATCTGTGACATTTGTGAGTGTGGCTATTTTAGAATTTATTTCCATAAGTGATCTTTTTCTTAAAGATGTTTAATAGTAATTCCTATAATAAAGTCCTGTTGTACTCTTAACACTATATTTTTTAAACACTGTGTATTTTTCTTTACAGGGGGAAGAAGAAAGAAAGGAGTCTGGGGAGGGAAGGGGCAGATTTAGCCCAGCTCCAGCAGTGCCCCTCAGATGCAAACGCCCCAAATCTGCCCTCGTTTGCTCCTGATGGGACTGAATTAGTGTCCAGTGATTTCCTCAGGAATCCAATGACCTATCCCTGGGGAAGCAGCCCTGAGGAGCATCCCCCTCACTTGCAGGGATAGCACAGAATCCACCTGTCCTGCCCAGCTTTCATTTCCTGGCTGGGTCGGACCTTTCCAGCCTCACGTGTGGCTCAGAAACCTTCCCTGAGAAAGAAAAGCCTGGAAAAAGTCAAGGCGTTCTTTCCTCAAATGCCAAAAGCACCGAAAGGCTGGAGAGAGCCCGGCTGCTGCCTTGGGAATTGCAGAGCCCAGGGCTTGCCCAAGCCTTGGAGCAGCTCCAGCAGCTCCGTTTGGAATTCCTCCCCTCCACAGGGACAGGGGCTTTGCTTTCTGAGCAGAGATTTAAGGAAAGCAGCAGCTGAGAGCAGCCGGGGGCTGGCTGGGGCTGGGGATGTCCGAGCCCGGGGTTAGCTGCTGGCTGCCAGCCTGCCCTGGAAATTCATGGAAATTTACTGCCCCCTTCCTTCTCCAGGCTGCCAGATGGAGCAGGGATGAGTTTTCCTTGCCCGCAGCTCATTCCCAAGCGAAGGGCTGCACCTAGTGACCAGGAAAGGCTGCGGGAAGGGGTTGTCACAGGGCTTGGCTGGGTTTGATAAAAATCCATTTCATAAACCCAGGCTCAAAAGACAAACTCTGTCTGCTGGGGCTGCCCAGGGCGGGGTCTGCCCATGGAGCAACCCCCGAACCGTGGCCCGCAAGGCATGCTGGGATGGGGGGGGAGGGGTGGTGGTGGTGGGGGGGGGGGGGGGGTAAGGGACGGGGGCGGGGGGGGCAGCGCAAGGCATGCTGGGATTGGGGGAAAAAAAAAGGGGAGGGCGGCCGCCGCAAGGCATGCTGGGATTGGGCGGCCGCAAGGCATGCTGGGATTGGTCAACCGCAAGGCATGCTGGGATTGGTCAACCGCAAGGCATGCTGGGATTGGGCAGCCGCAAAGCATGATGGGATTGGGCAGCCGCAAAGCATGATGGGATTGGTCAACCGCAAGGCATGCTGGGATTGGGCAGCCGCAAAGCATGATGGGATTGGGCAGCCGCAAAGCATGATGGGATTGGGCCGCCGCAAAGCATGCTGGGATTGGGCAGCCGCAAAGCATGCTGGGATTGGGCCGCCGCAAAGCATGCTGGGATTGGGCGACCGCAAGGCATGCTGGGATTGGGCCGCCGCAAGGCATGCTGGGATTGGGCGGCCGCAAGGCATGCCGGGATTGGGGGGGCCGTCGCAGGGTGGGACTGTCGCTATGTCTGTGCACGGATCGAGCGGGACTCGATCGTCGCCGCGGCTCCACTCAGGACATCCCGCGGTTCTGTGACACGGCACCAGCAGGACACGAGGCTGCCACGAGCCCCGGGACTGCTGGTGCTGCCCGGGCTGGGGCTGAACGTGCCGGGCCACACCAAGGTCGGGTCTCGTCTGTCGCGACAGCGCCGGGGGCGCCTGCAGAACTGCCGGGGACGATGCGGCTCGGCCAGCGGCTGGCGCTGCCTGCACACCTCTCCCGCCGCCGCTCGGCACTCGGCTGCGCGCCCTGGCGCCCGCTGCAGACCTCGTTCACTTCCGGTGCAATTTCCGGTTCCGCGCGGGGCCGCCATGGCCGGGAGCCGCGCGCAGAAGATCGGGAGCGTGTTCAGCCGGTGCGGGGAGGGCTCAGCCGGGCGGGGGGTCCCGGTTCTGCGGTGAGCGCGGTCCCTGAGCCCCGTCTCCGCCGCTTGTGTCCCGCAGGACGCGGAACCTGGTGCGCCTCGGGCTGCTGGAGAAGCCGCTGTGGCTGGACGTGTACGCCGCGTTCCCGCCGCTGCGGGAGCCCGTGTACCGAGTGCCGCGACCGCGCTACGGCAGCGCCCGCGACCCCATCGCTCCCATCTTCTACCGGGAGGACGCCGTGCGAGCGTGAGTGCGGCCCGGCGCGCCGCTGCTTCCCGGGACACCGGGACCGGCCTGCCGTGTCCCCTCCGTGTCCCCTTAACGCGGTGTCCCTCCCGGGACCGCTCCTAAAGCCGCCGCCAGCCTTTGCTGCTTGGTTTGCGGATTTTGGAATAAATAGGGGTGGTTTTATGAATAAATAGGGTTGGGTTTCTTTAATAAATAGAGGAGCTTTTTGTTAATAAATCGGGGTGCTTTTTATTAATAAATCGGGGTAATTTTTATTAGTAAATTTGAGTAGGTTTTATGAATAAATAGGGTTGGGTGTTTTTAATAAATAGGGGTGGGTTTCTTTTAATAAATGGGATAGTTTTTATTAATAAATGGGGGTGATTTTTATTAATAAATTGGAGTAGGTTTTATAAATAAATAAGAGTGGTTTTATGAATAAATCGGGGTGGGTTTCTTCTAATAAATGGGATAGTTTTTATTAATAAATCAGGGTGTTTTTTATGAATAAGTTGTGGCATTTTTGTTCATAAATAGGGGTGGGTTTTATGCTCTTCTCTGTGTTTATAACTCTGGTGCAGGCTCCTGTCCCTGCCCAGCCCAGAGCTCCAGCCCTGCTCTGCTCTGCTCTGGGGGTTCTGGGCTGACCCTCCTGGAAAGGAGCCCCAGACCTGCTGTGACCCACGGCTGGTGGTGATTAACTTGGCTTTATTAATACAATTTAAAAAGCTGGAACTAATCTCTGTAGAATCCCAGGTGCTCCAAGCCCCAGTGTCCAGCCTGGCCTGGGACACTTCCAGGTGTTCATGTGGAAAGGAGAAATAATTATTTGCATGCTCTTATTGCAGCCTGAATTAACTGACCCTGCTGTTGTCTGCTGGCTCCTGATTTAGCTGCAGAATCTAAACTGTTTCCTCTCCTGAGCAGGAGGTTTTACCAAGTTTATGGCAATGGCCCCAGACCTTTCGACCTGACACAGTTAAACTTCAAATCTACTTGCCAGAGGTGAGATGGAAACGAAACCAGGAATATTTCTGAGTGTGCCCCTTCCTCCCCTCAGTCAGTGAACCAGAACGTTATTTGTGAGTGTAAAAAAAATCAACTTTGCAATCCAGGTTTGTTGAGAAATACAATGAGCTGAAGGAAGAAGGGAAGATCGAAGAGGAGAAGTTGTTTGAAGAAACAGGAAAAGCCCTTTTAGCCAGTGGGGTCATTTTACAGAGAAGAGGAGTGGATAAAGTGAGTATTAAATATTCACAGAGTTCCTTGGCTGGTGGATTGAGAAAACTCCACTCCCAGGCCCTTAATGCTGAGTTGGTCTGAATAAAATCCTCACACACCTGGTGGTCCTAAAGTGTCTGTGCTGTGCAGAGAAAACTTTCTTCTTGGCCATGAACGTGTCTGGCCAGGGTGAAGGGACTTGTGGGTCAGAAAAGATGTTTTTCTGGTGATGAAATTGAATAATCATTCAAACAATCCATGGTGTATCTGTATAAACTTTGAAACTTTGTGTATTTGTTGTATCTGGGGATGTCCTGCCCTGGTGACACCATGTTGTGCCTCCATAGTAATCTCAACATTAATTAAATTATTTTTGGACACACAGAGGGCTGTTGCTCTCTCAGTCCCCTTTCAGAAGCTTTTTCCACCCTGTTTCATGTGATTTTTCTGTCCTTCCCTGCAGGTGGCCCAGCAGGAGCAGCAGAGTGCTGCATCCAGGGATCCTGCCTTGCAGCTGCAGCTCCAAAATGTGCTGGAGGAGCTGCAGGAGAAGAGGAAGGACAGGCAGGAGCAGCCACCAGAGCTGGCAGGGACACACAAGGAGAGTCCCCCTCCCTCCTGACAGCCCTGCTGGGCTGTGTCACCTGCCAGGAGCCAACCTCCAGCCCTCTGCTGGGACATTTCCCTGGGGGAGCAGCATCCTGGTGCCCTCCATGTCACACATGTTCCCCTCTGTCCAGCCCACATTGATAAAGTCACAGATAATCTTATTTTTTTTTTAGGGTTCACAACTGTTTTATGAAATCGAGTTGGAAAACACCAAGTGTAAGAGTGGAAAATTAAAACATTTTCTTTAAAAACTGGAAGTTCTGCCTGTTGAGATGTCTGGTAGTGAAGATGTTTCCTGCTGGGGGAGTGGCAGATCCTGTTTGATGTATCCCAGCAGCTGTCTGAAGTGTCATCTTTTTATAGCTGATTGAGGAAAGTGCTATTTGTGGAATGGTGTAATGTGCTCTTCCCATTCATCATTTGCTTCAATCCACAGCAGGATGAGGTGTGGCAGTACCTGAAAATTGGGAGCTTTGCAGGTTTTCAGTGACTCCTGGTGGAACTGGTCACCTTTGAGGTGTGAGAATGGGATGTTCTCAGCTGTTTGCTGAGAGAAAGGTGGCCATGCTTAGGAAACAGTCTCTGGAATGTGACACAAAATAAATAACAACCAATCTTCCTGGGATTAGGAGGGAGTCCTTCCTGTGCCTGCAAATCCAGTGGCTGCCTGATCTTCCATTAAACATTTTGGCTTGGGCTGTGTGAAAGACAAACAGTTTGTCTCTTTCCTTTGTGATTTTTGTTGTGTTTTTCTTTTCTTTGTCATTCTTTAAAATCCCAGACTGCCACCACCCCCCCAACAGGTGTCAGTGATGTCTGACCTCTCCCTGCTGAGTGCTGGTGCTGTGTGTGATGCAGGAAAACTCAGTGGCAGGGAAAGGCAGGGTGTAAAAATGCTCATGGTTTGGTTCCTGTGCCTTGGTTCACTCCTGGTAGTGATGTGATTGCAGCAGAATTACTCAGTTATCCTTGGAAGGTCAAACTTTATTCCCAGTTCTGCTCTTGTAGCTCCAGAGGAGCGCAAGGTTTTGTTAAAAAGAGCAAAAATCCTTCAGTTTTAGCACTGCTCCATGTCCAGATGGAGCAATAAACAGAGCTCAGAGTTCTCCCAGAGCCTTGGGGTGCACCCTGAGCGAGTTGCTGTGCAGAGCAGGTGAGGAGAAAGTTGGAATTGCTTTTATTTTGTGTTGAAAAAAGTCCCAGAGGGTGGCTCTGGGGACAGATCCCTCCCAGCTGGGCCAACCTCCCTACCTGGGCTCACCTTGGGCACACCTGGGGGTTTGGGAGGAGCACTGAGAGCCCCCTCAGGGGCTTTTCCTGCCCTGGAACACTTGGGCAGTTGATGTTGATCAGCTGCAGGTCATTAATTACCATCTGGGGCAGTTGATGGTGATCAGCTGCAGGTCATTAATTACCATCGGGGCAGTTGATGGTGATCAGCTGCAGGTCATTAATTACCATGGGCACAGCTGAGGCGGTTTTGGGGTGATTGGAGGTGCCCAGGGAGCCCAACCGCGGCTCGGGAAGGGCAGCAAGGTTTGGATTTGTGCAGCAGAGGAGCTCCACACCCTGCCCCAGCAGTTTGTACCTCACTGCCCCGCGGTTCTGAGGCAGGTACGTGGCCAAAGGTGTTTGAGTGGAGGGAGAGTGGGAGTCTTGCCGTGGTGGGAATGTGGGAATTCCCTGCTGGAAGCTGCCGGGGCAGGCTGTGGGTGATACAGAGGTTGGAACGTGAATTTTTGTGTCTGGTGGGTGATGAGAACCCACGGGGTGAGGGGTGCGAGCCGCAGCGTTTGGTGCAGCTCAGATAAAACCAGTTAACCCAGTGAGTCCGGACAGCGCTTGATGGGCGCTTCTGCCGGGCTGCGAGGGCGATGCTGATGCTCGGGACCGAGGAAATTCAGTTTGAGCGAGGGGATTTAACGGAGCAGCCGTGTGGTGTTTGTCGGTGCCGGGGATGCTCGGGGGCCCCGGCGCTCCCCGCTAGGTGGGAGCCGCGCTCCGCGCTCGGTACCGGAGCCTGCCCGGGATGCTCGGGCTCGGCAGCTCCCCGGGCGTGCTGAGACCCCGAGCTTTCCTCAGGAAATACCTGAAACACATCGGGGATCCCGGCTGGGAGCGGGGGATGCTCGGGGGATCGTGGTGGTGGAAGGGGGAGCCCCGAGGTGCGGTCCCGGGGAAGGCAGAGGCTGCTCCCGGCACTTCCCAAGGACGGCTCCTGCCCTCCCGTGGTGTCCCCGCTCTCTCGCCATCCCGTGTGACTGTCCCGGGATCAATCCCTGACCTTCCTGCCCCTTGCTGCCAGCCCGTACCGGGCTCAGCCGAAATTCCTGCGGTCCAAAGGCGGGACAGGCGCGGGCAGTGACGCCTTCCCCAGCTCTGCCTGCTGGGCTGAAGCTTTTCCAAGGGTTTTCCGAAGTTTTCCAAGGTTGTTCCAAGGTTTTCCAAGGCCAGTCCCTGGAAGTGTGGGCTCCACCTGAGCCTTTCGGGGTGCAGAGCTGCCTGCCCTGGGTTCAGTGGGTGCCTGCAGCAATTTCTAGGGATGGTGCAGCATTCCTCACACCGGTGTTTCCCCAATCAGTGCCAGGGCAGGAGGTGCCTGCTGGCACCAGCACCTCCAGTCCCTCAGCCCAGGGCTGCAGGGCCGGGCTCTGAGCTTTAACCCACGGGCAGCTGCTCCCAGAGCCCTGCTCAGCCCCTCCACGTGTTCCTGGGCCGTGGATTATCCACTGGGATGTGTTGAGGGCAGGGGAACTAAGGATTTAATAGGATCAGGTCTAATGTCTGGAGCAGCCAAAATAATTCATCAGCTTTGCTGGAAAAACAGGTGATCTGACCTTGCCAATGCCAAGCTCCACCGAGGCAGATAATAAAGGTTTACTGTTTAAAGAGCATGGCTCCAAATAAGATATTAAATTGTTGGTGTTGACTCTGCGGAATCCCCTGGGATTTACCACTGCACACACCCGTTTGGGCTTCAAACCTGCCCTGTTTTGAGCTTTGGAATGCTGCAGAAATCCGTATCTGTTAGGAAAATGGATGTGGAATCAGAGCAGGGTGCTGGCTCTGATGTGCTGTGTTTGCACACTGGAGAGGGGATGGCACAGAGGTGGCTCCTGCTTTGCAAGACCTGGGCAGTGCCAGTTCTGCCACCTGCCTGCTCCTGGTTCTAAACTGGGGCTTTTTAGTGTGTTGGGATTGGTGCTTTTGCAGTGTTTTGTTTCTGCAGCAGCAGCAATGTCCATGGCACCTGGGAGCTCTGGCATGTGCCAGGGGCAGGGAGCAGGGCCAGAGCAAACCAGGAGAGCTCAGCTGGAGAAGCTGCTGCTGTTTTACCAGGATGTGTTCAGTCCTGGCAGGACCTGACCCCGTGCTGGTCAGCTCTGACCCAGTGACAGTGACAGCAGCCAGGTCAGCTGTGGGACCCCAGCTGTGGGGGGAGCTCACCCCTGGGCACAGCAGTGAGTTTAATGAACATTTTGATAATTATTGCAGGTCATCCCGAGGAGCTCGGGGCTGCTCCCAGGGTCAGTGCCGTCCCCCAGAGCTGCTCACTGCCCCAGCTGCTGCCCTGAGCCTGGCATTTGGGATCTGCCCAGTGATTTGGGATGTCTCCCCTGCTCAGCTGCCCTTGGCTCTGTCTGTCCCTGTGCTGCTGCTGCCTCCCTGCATATTGTGAGCTCATTCTGATGTGCGCTAATGCTATTATCCTCCAGAAATTGAAATCAAGTCTGAACCTATAATGTTTCACTGGGAGGGAATTGGGGTTATATATTCCTGTGTACAGCAGCATTCTATTTCAGTCATAGCATTTAATTATGATTGGTGTGTTAGTGCCCACCAGAGCATAACAAATTGTCATTATGTTATTCTGCTGAGTCTAATTTAATTGGCAAGTTGTCACAAAAGCAATTATCCATCATTTATTTTGTTGCCATAACCACATCTTGGAGAGCACCTGCTGTCTGAAGTGGAAAGGCTCTGCAGTCTCTTGGTCCTGGATTTCTTCCACTTGCCTGACACAAAGACACCATTTCCTCCTCTTATTTAAAAATGTGTTGGTGGTTTGGCAGCGTGGGCTGGGGATGCTGAGGGGATGCTGTGGGCAGGGAGAGCCCTGCTGGGACATCCCAGATTCCCTCTGGAGACCTTGGGGCCAGCCCAGGGCAGTGTCTGGGGGTGGGCTCAGGGGTGGGAGTCTCTCCTCACTCCTGGAGAGCTGGGATGAGCCAAGCAGAGAAAGGAAAGCTTAAAATGAGACATTCCCTGCCTGGAGGAAATAACACTCTTGGCTTCTTGCAAATAATTTTGAGGGAAAACAGGGAGGGAAAGAATGCCCTGAACTGCTGGTGGTTTATTCTGGTGTCTAAGCACACAGAAGTGGGTTCAGTGTGCCCAGAGGTGTTTGGAGGAGCAGAAGGGGCTCAGCCCTGGCACGCAGAGCCTGGCTGGTTCTGGAGCTGCTCAGGGAAGGACCAAACACCCCAGGGTTGGTGTTGGTGCTGCCCATCCCCACCCTGGCTCCGGAGGGCAGGGACAGCTCAGAGCACCCTGGGGCTCCCCTGGCTGCCATTCCCCAGCTCCCAGAGCTGCTGGAATCCACCCCAGTGCCAGCAACCTGGGCTGCTGTGCACTGAGCAAGTTTGAGATAAAGCATCTGGGCTCCCGGAGAGATTAGCAGGCTGCCGAGGGAAGATTAGTGCTTCCTTACAGTCCAACAGGCAAAGCAATATCAGACTTCCTGAGCCCAGCCCCAAAGTGCTGATTTTCTCCTTCCTGAGATGGCAAGTGGCTGTGACCTGTTCACTTCTGAGATTTTTGGAGATTGCATCCCAAAATCCTGCAAGGCCAATGCGGACTCATGACCTCAAAGCCTGTGACTCGGTGTGATAAATGAGTAAACAAATGAAAATCTGTTCTGATGTCTGTATTTCTGTGAGTTACTCCCCTCTCCGCCCTGTCTGTAATCTCTTCCCCTCTGGTAGTTCTGATTAGCTGCTAATGAGGAAAGATGATTTTGTAGTTAAAGCACAGAGAGAGGGTTTTGTTCCTAGTTCTGCTTTTTTTTTTTCTTTTTTTTTTTTAATTTTCCCCTCCATGCCTTGATTTCCTAATCGGTGGGCCCAGATACTGTTGATTTAAGACGGATGGTGTGAAGTTAAATTAATCCATATTTGCAAACCAATTTGTTTCAAAGGGAGGAGAACAGGGACTTGGAAAGGAGGAATCATAAATTTCCCCTCTCGGTGTTCCTGCTGGGACTGAAGATGAGCACTGCTCTCATTTCCCAGCAGTGACAACCTGGGGCTGGCCGAGCTCCTTGCTCAGAGGCACCAGGAGAAGCTCTGGGGTGTGCAGGGGCCCTGCTGTGCCTCTCTGGCCACCCCCCAGTGCTGGAACTTGCCCCTTTTCCCTGGGCTGGCTTTCATTTCATGCCCCGGGAGCTGAAGGGTGCAGGGTGGAACCTGCAGCAATGCCAGCAGATATTTGTGTGTCTGATTTATGGGTGAAATTCCCCGGGATGGAGGAGGCATCGTGAAACGGCTGAGTGTGATAAATAACTCATTGTAATGTATTATTTAGCAAATTATAATGAAAAGCAGAAAATACACGGAGGGGAGCAGACAAATGCATTCCCCAGCTGGCAATTTACTGATGGTTTGGAGCCAGGAAACTGATATTTAAGAGGGTTTGGGAATTTCCATGGCTTTCCCCTACAGATAAATCACCTTTCTGCAGATGCGTTTATGGGGTGCTGGGGGAGGAAATCACCCCAAGAGCTGGGGACAGGAGGGGACCCGAGCTCCCTGACCGGGACAGCACCAGAGCTGCTCCCCAGGAGGGAAATCCCCGGGATTCCCTGATCCTGGAGCTCCTGCGGTCCCAAATTTGGCAGCGTTGGTGCTCGGAGTGAGGCAGAGCTGCGCTGCCTCCCCCAGCCCCTGTGCGCCCTCCGAGCATCGCGGGGAGCGAGCGTCCCTTTGGGGACAGCGGGGTGCGGCACGGCTTTATTGGGCACGGCTTTATTGGGCACGGCTTTTTCCCGGGCACGGCTTTTTCCCGGGCACGGCTTTTTCCCGGGCACGGCTTTTTCCCGGGCACGGCTTTTTCCCGGGCACGGCTTTTTCCCGGGCACGGCTTTTTCCCGGGCACGGCTTTTTCCCGGGCACGGCTTTTTCCCGGGCACGGCTTTTTCCTGGGCACGGCTTTTTCCTGGGCACGGCTTTTTCCTGGGCACGGCTTTTTCCTGGGCACGGCTTTTCCTGGGCGCGGCTTTTCTGGGCACGGCTTTTTCCCGGGCACGGCTTTATTGGGCACGACTTTTCCCGGGCACGGCTCTCCCTGCTTTTTCTGGGCACGGCTTTCCCAGCTCCCGGCTTTTTCTGGGCACAGCTCTCCCGGTTTTTCCTGGGCACGGCTTTTCTGGGCACAGCTTTCCAAGCTCTCCCGGCTTTTCTGGGCACAGCTTTCCAAGCTCTCCCGGCTTTTCCTGGGCACGGCTTTCCCAGCTCCCGGCTTTTCCTGGGCACAGCTCTCCCGGCTTTTTCTGGGCACGGCTTTCCCAGTACCCCAGCTTTTCCTGGGCACAGCTTTCCAAGCTCTCCCGGCTTTTCCCGGGCACGGCTTTTCTGGGCACAGCTTTTCCAGCTCCCCGGCTTTTCCTAGGCACAGCTTTCCCAGCTCCCCGGCTTTTCCTGGGCACGGCTTTTCCCGGGCACAGCTCTCCCGGTTCTCCCGGCTCTCCATCCCGCCGGTGTCGGTGCCGGTGTCGGTACCGGCGGTGGCACCAGGGGGTGCTGCCTGATCGCGCTCGGCGCTGCCACCGGCAGAGCAGCGGGAAGGGAGCCCGGCTTTATCCGAGACCCGGCTTTATCCCGGGGTGGGAACCCGGCTTTACCCTAGACCCGGCTTTATCCCGGGGTGGGAACCCGGCTTTACCCGAAACCCGGCTTTACCGGGGCCCGGCTTTACCTGTCAGCCGGTATTTTTATTATTATTTCAGTTCGCTTGCTCCCATCTCATCCCTCGGGTTTTGTGGGGTGGCAGCATCTCTGTGCTCCCTGCTGTTGGGATATTTAAAAATCGGAACTTCAGCGGGTGAGGACACATCCCAGCGTGGCTGAGCTCTGGTTCGTGGCTGGCACAGATCACAAACCACATCCCCAAATCCCGCTGGGTTTTCCTTGCAGGGAGCAGCTGCCCCCGCTGTCCCTCGGGTCTGCCCCAGCCCACCCGGACCTGCGGTTTGGGCACAGAAATTCCAGCCTGGGGCTCCCAAGGTGTCCTTTGGGCTGGAGCACGGGATGAGCGCGATCCCTGGATTTGCCAGGTCCGGCTTTATCGGCGGCACTGACAGTGTAGGGCCCTTCACTGCACAGATAAGAGACGCGCAGAGAACTTGACTGGGTGACTAAGATAAATTTACTGTACTACAGGAAATCGAAATGTGAAATAAAGATCTCAAACAACTGAAATATTTAAAAAGATACAGAAGTTGTGAGCCATTCCGAGCCGGCTCCCGCCGGGACCGGCCCTTATCAATCCATCACCGGCCTGGCGGAATTTTATAAAAGATAATAGGGTGGAGGGAGAATTGAAATAGAAACTATCCATTACCGGCGCCTGAATGACAGCTCCTCTGTGCAAAGTAAGATCATAATTAACAGCAGAGAGACTGAAAGTTTTCTGCTTTCTGCCGCTGTTTGTTTTCCTTCCTGGCACTGCGTGGGGCAGGGTGGGCACATGGGGAGCCCTGGGGGAATTTCTGCAGTGCCACAGCCTCTTCTCCAGGAGTTTTCCATGTGCCTTTATTGAGGGGCTCTCCAAAACAGCAGTTTTAAAAAAATGCGCTTGATTTTGCAATTCCTTGGGTCTAAAAAGCAGAAATTTGGGACTAAAATGTAAACTGCTGAGCTAAAAAACAGGATTTTGACCGAAAATGGGAAATTTGGGCCAAAAAATTTCCCATTTTCGGTCAAAATCCTGTTTTCCAAAAATGGGAAAGTTGCGTCCAAAAATGGGAATTTGGGATTAAAAAAGGAGATTTTTCGACTCCCAAATTCTCCCTTCCAGGACCCATTTTTAGTCCAATTTCTCCTTTTTGGGGCCAAAATTCTCCTTTTTTACTCCCAAATTCCCCGTTTCGGCTTCAAATTTCCCATTTTTTGGCCCAAATTTCCCATTTTCTGAGCTCCACCTTTTGCTGCTGAGGGCTCTTTATTTTCTCCAGACCCCAAAAATACAGCCAGGATGAGCAGCCCTGCTCTGTGGGGTGTAGAAAAGTGAGTCACACCTTCTTACCCCCTTTCTTTGCTCTGCTCCAACCCCCGTTTGCAATTTCTCGTGGTTAAATCCTCGTGAACATCCGCAGGAGCCAGGTTATGTTCCCTGTCTTTAAAATGTCCTTCAGAGCAGAAACGCTCGGCTGAAAACGTTTCCCGATGTTTTTCCTCCTGGCTCATTTAATTTGGAAGCGGCGGCAGGAGCGCCGCTGCCATTCCACACAATGTTTGGGAATGTGAAATTGCAGCACGAGGAGAGGAATTAGTGGAGCACTTGGAGTTGCAATAAGGGTAGATTGGGTGGATTGGAATGCTGAGAAGGCATGGGAAGCCTGACAGGGAAATCATCTATAAAGGCTGATGCAAGGGAGAGAAAGGGAATAGCAAACCTCAGGCTCGTGATGCTGGGCAGGAAATCATCCTAATTTGCTTGTGTTTAGCAACCTGAGACATAATTAATGATATGAGAAGGGACTCTGGAAGAAATGTGGCTTGTGATGTTTTGCAAGGGCCCTTCTCTGTGTGTGCTGCACATCCTGGAGCTGGGCCTGGGCTCCAGAACCTGCTGCAGGTTGGGTCAGAACCCAGAACAAACTGAGTCTGGATCCTTGCAGGGCTCTGGTGTCACAGAGGGTGACAGGCTGATCAGTGAGACAGAGCTGGCTCAGTCTGTGACCTTGTTCATCCCATCCAGGGAGGAGTCCAGGCAGTTCCAGAGGGTTGGAGCCAGGTGATCTTTGCTGTCCCGTTCAGCCCAAACCGTTCTGAGGTTCTGTGACCTTGGAGCAGAGCAGTGCTGGGTCCCAGCCTGTCCCCACCCTCTGCTGGGCTGAGAGGCCCCAACAGCTCCTGGTGCAAAACGCTGGGGTGGCTCAGTGCTGAGGTGAGATGGTTTAAAACCGCCCAAGGTGGAGGAAATGGCTGTGCCATCATTGTTATCTCCATCCCCAGCTCTGCAGAGTGCACAGGACTGAGGGATCCGTGCAGATGTGTGGGGACAGCTGCTGGGCTTTGGAAATGAGACATTTAATTGCTTAACTGGGGGGAAACCTTTGCATCACCTTTAGAAAATCTTGGGTTGTGTGAACGCCCAGCCCAGGCTCGCATCCTGCATCCCTTGGGGTCTGGGAAATGGGGCTGGGGGAGATGTCCCACCCCAAAACTCGTGTCACCCCTAAACTGTGCCTCCCCACATCGCTCTGGCTCGCTGCTGGGGCTGGGCAGGGACAGCCCCGTTCCCCCAGAGCTGGACTGGGGCTGAGCTTTGTGGTTCTGGTTCTGGTTCTGGTTGTGCCCAGCCCGGAGCCCCGGGGGTGCAGCCCTGGAATCAATCCCAGCGCCGCCAGATTGCCTTGTCCGTTCCAATGATCTTTAACTCCGATTTTCCCCGAGCAATCAGAAGCATTTTCTCCTCGTCCAGGTGGTCTCTTCCCATTTTGCTCTCCGCAGTCCCAGCACCCAGGGCAGTCACATCTCATCACGCCTTTTCTCAAGCCATTTGTACCTCCAGCTTTTTCTGTTGCCATCAATTTGGTGGCAGCCTCTCCCCCCTGCTCTGCTCCCCCCGTGCCCACCGCGGCTGCTGTGGGGATGAAATTCAACCTCCAGAGCCTCAGCAGGAGCAAAATGCAAATCCCTGCAGCCCCTGCTTGTCCTGCAGATGTGGCTCCCCAATTTCTTTTGAGAGTCAGTCCCCTAAAAAGCTGTGTTAGGAAGCAGAGGGAAATGTGGATTTTTAGGGGGTTTCAGTGGATGCTGAGGAAGTAAAGACTGAAAAGCTGCAGTGGCATTGCCTTCCCAAAGGCTGAATGACAATAAATGGATGTTAGGGAGGGATTCTCCCTGTGGGGGTGGCAGGGCTGGCACAGGCTGTCCCTGGAATGCCCAAGGCCAGGCTGGGTGAGCTTGGAGCCCCTGGGACAGTGAGAGGTGTCCCTGCCATGGCAGGGGTGGCTCTGGGTGTCCCTGGATCCCTGGAATGTCCCAGGCCAGGCTGGGTGAGCTTGGAGCACCTGGGACAGTGAAAAGTGTCCCTGCCATGGCAGGGGTGGCTCTGGGTGGGATTTAAGGTCCCTCCCAACGCAAACCATTCCATGATTCTGTGATAATGTAATGATAATGTATTAAATATCAGGCAGCATCCTTTGGCCACCTTTCCAGCTCCTCTGCCCTGCAAACTCCCTCCTGCTCCCCCCTGAGAGGTGTCCCTGCTCATCCCCTGAAGGTGATTTCTGTCCCTCCCCATCCCAGGGGAAGATTCCCTGAGCCCCTTCTGCTCCCAGCCTTTCTCATTGGAACAACAATTTTTTATTTTTGGCCCTCAGCTTGCCCAGGCTTCACCCTGGACCAGAAACCATTGAGCAGCAGATTGCAAAGCACAGGATTGTCTGCGCTGTGTATCAATAAAAACAGAAAATCCAAGGATATGGGAATAAAAGATCGCTTAATTGGAGTGCATCCTGTCCCCCCTGCTCTGAGCACCAACTCAGCAAAACGCTTTAAGTGTGTGATTAAATATAAACTCTGCTCAGCCCCTCGCTGCTCAGTGGAGCAGCTCAGAGAGTGCTGAGGTGTTTGCTGAGCCGGGCTTTGCTGTCTCCCTGCTTTTCCTTGGGCACAAGAATTAAACACACGGCGCTATCACCTATTAATAAGGCAGCAAGTAGCCACAGCAGCCCTTGTGCAGCGCAATTGAGCTCATCATTTTTCTATATAGGAGCAATTAAGCTGCACCAGGAGGGCTCTGTCTTTATATCATCACCTAATGGCAGTGCAGAAGTATTCCAGGGAAGGAGAGAGGGGGGAAATCACATCCATATTTAATTGGTAAAGTTATCACCTTCGCTTCAGAGCCCGAACTTGCAGCCCTGCTGGCCCAGTTCCAAGCCAGATCTATTTCCCCTGGCTGGGAAAGTGTCCTTATATTGTGCTTCTGCAACAAAATACCGTTTGAGAGCTCGTGAATGTGCTCCCAACCGCAGTAAATAACTGATGGTCTCTGTTCTTCGCAGCAAATGAAGATATCTTTGGGCTGTTAGATCCCTTTCGGGTTTTTTTAAGGAAATTATTTGTCTTATTATTATTCTCCAGCCCCACACTCGCCTGTCAGATTAAATTTTTTATTGCACTAAACCACAGAGCCATCTGGAGCCCCTCACATCCCGGAGCGTGGCAGCCTGGCCCTTCCCTCCCCATCCTGATTCCTCCCAAGCTCTTTATTTTTATTTTTATTTTAATTGCAAATCTCTCCTGTCCCCTGTCCCACGCAGGTGTCACTTGGGGGTGACCCCCTGGCTGGGCAAGGGGGATCTCCAGGGCTCCAAATCCCTCATTTTCCATCTTCTCCCTTTCTCTGCTCCCTGCCCAGCCCAGCTGGGGATCCTCAGGTGCCCTGGGGGCTCCTGACCCCTCTGGGTGCCAGCAGAGCCTGCTGGGGCTGTCCCTGTCCCTGTCCCTGGTGAGCTCCTGCAGTGACAAACTCGGAGCAGGTCTGGCCCTTGGCTGACTTTGGGAGGAATTGGTGGGGAAATATCACCAGGAAAAGCTGTCCCTGAGCACCTGGCGCTTCCTGGCTGAGCAGCCAGCCCTCCTCAGCTCTGCAGAGCCCTGTGTCCTGAAAATTCAGAGAAAAAGGAGAGGAGAAATATCGATAACTTCCATCTCCTCAAGCCCACTAACTAGTTTTTGACACTTCTCTGCCACTCCAGCTTCACAAAGCCCCAGCTCTCTGAAGATTAATTGATGTAGGCCACTCAACCTATTTTCAAATCCCTTTCAGTTACCATTTAAAACCTTCTGATTTATTTTTTTTGATAAAGTCACCGAGGCTTTTTATGGATTCTCAAATGATTGTCCGGCTTGACAAATTGGATTCTTAAAGCTGGTTCTTTCAAGAAAAGGATGTGGTTTGACAAGACAAGAAACAGCTCATCTTTGAGACAGGGGGATAAATAAAAAAAATAAAATAAAATCCCATTCTTCCAGTCAGGTGCTGCTCAATGGGTGTCTTGCTCGTCACTGATAATCTTATCTGGCTGTGATGGGAAGGGACCCACACAAAGGGGCCTGGCTGGGCTGATGCTGCTGATTAATGGCTCTGTCCAGGCGTGCAGAGCCTCGGGAGCGGTGATTAATGCCCTGGGAGAGGAACTCTGACCCCCTCCCCTCCGGATCTGCTGCTGGAGCAGCTCCTGCAGGGCTGGCACCCACCTGGGCGTTGGGCTGGGCTTTGGGCTGGGCTTTGTGGGGCTGGGCTGGGATTGTGGGTTGGGCTGGGTTTTGTGGGGTTGGGCTGGGCTTTTGGGCTGGGCTTTGTGGGGCTGTGCTGGGTTTTGGGGTTGGACTGGGCTTTGTGGGGCTGGGCTGGGCTGGGCTTTGGGGTTGGGCTGGGATTGTGGCTGTGCTGGGCTTTGTAGGGCTGTGCTGGGCTTTGTGGGGCTGTGCTGGGCTTTGTGGGGCTGTGCTGGGCTTTGTGGGGCTGGGCTGGGATTTTGGGCTGGGCTGGGATTGTGGGGCTGGGCTGGGCTTTGGGGCTGGGCTGGGCTTTGTGGGGCTGTGCTGAGCTTTGGGGTTGGGCTGGGATTTTGGGGCTGGGCTGGATTTGGGGCTGGGCTGGGCTTTGTCGGGCTGTGCCACTGCCCTGCTGGGTTTGTGGGGCTGTGCTGGGTTTTTGGGGCTGGGCTGGGTTTTTTGGGGCTGTGCCACTGCCCTGCTGGGCTCTGTGGTGGAGCTTTGGCTGTCCTGGGTGTGCAGGACTCGTGGTGTCACAGCAGGCTCTGTGGAGAGCAGAAAATGTTCTCATCTCTGCCAGGCATGGGGCAGTGCAGGAGAGCAGGTTCTGTGACCCCAAACAGGGATGGGGCTGTGCAGGGGAGGTGTCCTGAGTTCTCTGACCCCAAACAGGAATGGGGCAGAGTGTCCCCAGTTCTGTGACCCCAAATAGGGATGGGACAGGGTGTCCTGGGTTCTGTGACCCTAAACAAGGATGGTGCAGAGTGTTCTGTGTCCTGTGACCCCAAATAGGGATGGGACAGTGCAGGAGAGGTGTCCCCAGTTCTGTGACCCCAAACAGGGATGGGACAGGGTGTCTGTGTTCTGTGACCCCAAACAGGGATGGGACAGGGTGTCTGTGTTCTGTGACCCCAAACAGGGATGGGACAGTGCAGGGGAGGTGTCCTGGGTTCTGTGACCCTAAACAAGGATGGTGCAGGGTCTCCTGTGTTCTGTGACCCCAAATAGGGATGGGACAGGGTGTTCCGTGTTCTGTGACCCTAAACAAGGATGGGGCAGAGTGTTCTGTGTTCTGTGACCCCAAACAAGGATGGGACAGGGTGTCTGTGTTCTCTGACCCCAAATAGGGATGGGACAGGGTGTCTGTGTTCTCTGACCCCAAACAGGGATGGGACAGGGTGTTCTGTGTTCTGTGACCCTAAACAAGGATGGGACAGGGTGTTCTGTGTTCTGTGACCCTAAACAAGGATGGTGCAGGGTCTCCCCAGTTCTGTGACCCCAGGAGCCAGAGCAGGCAGGATAAAACACAGCCCCTCTCTGTTTGAGTAATGCTTTTCATTTTTTAATTGACTGCCTTCACTTTGAACATTTCCCACCTGGCAGTTACTCTGAATAATGGAAATGCATCCCAACTCCTACCTGCTGTCTGCATTGAACGGCTCTGGGTGATACTTTATATCTTATTATGGTTATTTATTATGATGTCCAGTTCGGTTCTGTAGCAGAGGGAGGTCATTAACCTCTCCTGCAGTAAAGAGAGCTCTCCGTGTTGTTTTCAAAGCCATTAAAGCTTTGAAACACCTCCTTTTTTATTTTTTTTTTTAAGCTAAAGTACCTCCAGGGCTGCATAACAAACTGCTGACACAGGCTGGAGGATGCAGAGGGAGCACAGACCCTCCTGCTGGGTCCCACGGAATTGCAGACAGAGTTTGGGTCAGGAAGGAGTTATTGGCTTGTTAGAGATCACAGCTGAGGTGCTGGAGAGGAGGAGATGCCACCTGGGCAGCTGCACTCACCCCTGGGCCAGCAGCTCCTTGGGCTGGCCCAAATGCAGCCCAGCAAATTCCCTGCCCAGAAAATCCCCCAAGGATGTTGGCATCTTTTATTTTTGGGGGGCTGCTGTACAGATTGCTGCTCCCAGAGCCTGCAGAAGGTCCCTCAATGTTTATTTTTGGTGATTTAGCATCTATCTCTGGCCACCTAATGGCATGGCCAGATGCTGTGGTGGGGCTGGGAGCAGCTCTGGGTTTTCCCAGACCTGGCTGGGTGCTGGACACTGGGAGCTCCACCAGCCTTGTGGGGATTTTTTGGAGCCAGGGAACAGCAGGTGTCTCCTGCTGGAGCTGTGGATCACTCTGGAGATGTTTTGCTCAGGAGTGATCCTGACTAAAACCCAGCAGGGCTGCTCATGTCCCACAAAGTCACCTTGTCCTGTGCTCCCTCACACCCAGAAATCCTGGGATGAGATGTTCCCCACCTCGGGTAACCACAGGCTGCTCCTGTGATGGCTGCTGGTGATAAAGCCTTTGTGGCTGTCCCGGTTTTTGGAAGCACATCGTGCTGCCCATATGGCTGGGGAATACAGACAGGATGGGATGCTAATGAATCAGTGGTGTTATCTGGCCTGCCTGTGCCTCTCAGAACCAAAGAAATGCTGTTCATTAAGCTCTTCTTCAAGTGCCATCAGAGAGAGAAAAACATCTCTGGATTAAAAAAAAAAAAAGGCAGCAATTCCTTGTTCACTGCCCAGTCTTGCAGGTGGAATTTGCCCCTGGGAAAGCCAGGAGCTGTTTTTCCCGGTGGCTCTGAGTGCACTGCTCACGCTCTGGCTGCACAAAGTTTCTCTGTGGCTGTGATGCCCCTCGGGGGAGGTGAGTGTTTGCTTTTCCTGCTGCACACACGGTGACCCGAGGCAATGTTGAGAATTAGGCGCCGTTTTCACCTCCCCCGGGCAGCTGCAGCTCCAAGAACAGGAGCTCCAAGAACATCACCTCTATCCCTGCATCCTTCCATCCCTCCATCCCTGCATCCCTGCATCCCTCATCCATCCATCATCCATCCCTACATCCCTCCATCCCTCCCTGCATCTCTCCATCCCTCCATCCCTCCATCCCTCCATCCCTGCATCCCTGCATCCCTACATCCTTCCATCCCTGCATCCTTCATCCATCCATCATTCATCCATCCATCCCTCCATCTCTCCATCCCTTCATCCCTGCATCCCTCTATCATCCCTCCATCCATCCCTGCATCTCTCCATCCCTCCATCCATCCCTGCATCCCTCAATTCCTGCATCCCTGCATCCATCCATCTATCCATCCCTCCATCCATCCATCCATCCATCCCTCCATCCATCCATCCATCCATCCCTCCATCCCTCCATTCCTCCATCCCTGCATCCATCCATCCATCCCTCCATCCATCCATCCCTCCATCCATCCCTCCATCCATCCATCCATCCATCCATCCATCCATCCATCCATCCCTCCATCCATCCATCCCTCCATCCCTCCATCCCTGCATCCCTGCATCCCTGCATCCATCCCTGCATCCCTGCATCCTTCCATCCCTGCATCCTTCCATCCCTGCATCCCAGGGATGCTTCAGAGGGAGTCTCTTCCCAGCATTTCCATCCCACCACGGGCATCCTTGGCTGCAGAAATGTTTTTGGCTGATGCACCAGGGCAGTCAGGCTTTGCAGGGATCCCAGCTGATGTAAAACAGAGAGATCCCTTTTCCCCAGGAGCCTCCAGCCTCAGGTGCTGCTCGGAGGGAAAGAACAGGAGCTGGAGATCAGGGAGGAAACTGGGCCAGAAAATGCAGCAGATCGTTTTTGCAAAAGGATGATCCAAGCAGCTTTGATATGGAGATGTTCCCTGGCAGAGGCAGGGCGCTGGAGAAGCTCTTTATCAGTGTCAGGAGATGACAAACGATGGTGGGAAAGTCACGGGGCTCGCTGCAGCTGCAGCACCTCGGAGATGCTGCAGGTACCTCGGGCCTGCTAATTAATCACAGGGAAAGGGATAGAAAAGGGATAGAAAAGGGATAGAAAAAGGATTGTCTTCTCCTCTGCTCTTTTTATAGCACCAGGGAAGAGGAGGAAGAGGGAAATTGCTGTGGGCACCTTTGGGGAAGATCATCCCCCATCCCTTGTGCACTTTGGCAGATTGGCTGCCCTTGGGTCAGGGTGAGGAAGAGCAGGGAAAGCAGCACTGGGAGCTGGAATTGTCCCTGCAGGAGCCAAGGGTGCCACAAACCAACAGGGCAGGTTAAAAAAGAAATTTTAAAAAGAGCAAAAATCAAACCAGACTTTTTTACCATTGCCTCGTCCTCTTTTTTTTTTTTTTTTTTTGTATTTTGTTGAAGAGTTCCCTTGAAGCTTTGTCTATATAAATGTTGAATTATATGGTTCTTTGACTCTTTACTAGAAATTGCTCTGAATTACTTTTTTTTATATATAATCTGTTCCATTTCCAGCCCTCTGCCATGTCTGGCAGAGGAATATCTGGAGCTGTTGACTGGCTCGTTCTGCTGCCAGGCGGCCTCTAATAAAGTTGCCCTCTGGTTCCACTGCAGGGCAGCAATCTGTAATGAAAATTTTGTACGAGTGGTTGGGAAATGGAGTTGGAATCTGGGTTTCAAGTGTGATTTCATAATACTCCAGGCATATATATATATATATATACACAGAGATGCACAATGTTGGGGGATTTGGAAATAGAAGGGATCCTTTCCCAGCATTGTGTTTTACTTAAACCCCTTCCCAAAGGGGTCACTGGGAATGTTGGGGGTTCAGACTCCCCTGGAGCCCTGCAGTGCTGGTGTGGATTTGGGAACCTTGGTGCTGTGACTGGAATTTCTTGGATGTGCACTCCTTACCCCCATGGAATGTGGTTGGAAGCACCAGTGCTCGTCTCCTTCCCTCCTGTCCGTGTTTAAACATTCCTGTCCATCAGCAGGGGGTGTTTCCAGGGGCTGGGATGTGGGATGGGTGTGATCCCTCCCTGCTGATGTCCCTCTGTCCACACAGAGCCATTCCCATGGCAGGGCTGGCACATCCCTGCTGAACACGCAGCGCCAGCCCTCTCTGGGGCTGATCAATATTTAATGTGGAATTTACAAAGATTGACTCGAGAATGCGTTTAAAATTGGAACTTTAGCCGTGGGTGGCAATTTCTGAGTCGCAGCAGAGCAGTTTGATTATTTAGAGAGACGGCATTTTGCACATTTAAAATAATCCTCAGGACCGCGGGGCTCGCAGCCCCCTCTGCCCCCAAACTGTTGACTTTCCAGTTGTTTTGTTTGTTGATGTTCAATATTAATCACCCTGGCTGCTCTGTACCAGGCTGGGCTGCTGGGCTCAGTGCAGCTCTGTGGGGTTTTGGGATTTTGGGAAGGGACACTGTGGTGTGTCCAGAGCTGTCCCTGCTCCCTGCTGGCTCTGCCTGTGAGCTCCAGGCTGGGCCAACACCCTGCAGCACAGGCAGTGGTGCAGATCTATTTAGGGATGTGAATATTGGGGCTGGGAGTGTTCAGGACCAGGCTGGATGGAGTTCTGGGAGTGTTCAAGACCAGGCTGGATGGAGCTCTGGAATTGTTCAAGACCAGGCTGGATGGAGCTCTGGGAGTGTTCAGGACCAGGCTGGATGGAGCTCTGGGAGTGTTCAGGACCAGGCTGGATGGAGCTCTGGAATTGTCCAAGACCAGGCTGGGTGGAGATCTGGAAGTGTTCAAGACCAGGCTGGATGGAGCTCTGGGAGTGTTCAAGACCAGGCTGGATGGAGCTCTGGAATTGTTCAAGACAAGACCAGGCTGGATGGAGCTCTGGAATTGTTCAAGACCAGGCTGGATGGAGCTCTGGGAGTGTTCAAGACAAGACCAGGCTGGATGGAGCTCTGGAATTGTTCAGGACCAGGCTGGATGGAGCTCTGAGAGTGTCCAAGACCAGGCTGGATGGAGCTCTGATCCAGTGGGAGGTGTCCCTGCTCATATGAGGTGAACTTTAATGTTCTCCCAACCCATTCTGGGAGTGTTTGGCACTCAGACTGGGTGAGTTTCCACAGAAGCTCTGCAGGTTGTGCCCCTTTCCCTGCTTGGGGACGCTGCTGGGGTCTCTCCTGCCTCCCCCAAATCCTCACTGACATCTGTGGGATGGTCAGTTCTGCACACACACAGCGGGGATGGATGAAATTGCTGCTCTGCCTCGGTGTGCTGGTGGCTCTGGCTGTGCTGGTGGGAGCTGGCAGCTCTGGAATCACAGGGGTCTGGGCTCTGGGGTGGGCTTGGGGACGTGCCAGCCCATGGCTGGAGCTCTAAATGGTGGATCCATGGAAACTGAGTGTCCAGGGGTGCAGCCAGAGCTCCCCTGCACTTGGCTGTGTAAAAAACAATTGAGTTTTCTCCTGAGGCAGCCACAGAACTGACCCTCAATTCTGCCAGTCCTGGTGAGGAGAAGGAAACTCTTGTCATTGTTCATATGGAGGGTAGAAAATATTTCCCTTCCTCCCCATTATCTAACTGTTCTACAAAGACTCTGCTCAATTCTAATTAAAAAACTTGGAAGCAGCTTGTGTCATGCATGGAAAAGGAGCAAACATACGGTGGTGACAGACTTGTTTGTAAATATGAATGTTTTCACATCAAAGGAAAAAAAAACAGTGGGGACACTTTGCTAAATCCATGGGTGAGGTGTTGGTGAGGAGCTGGGGCACCCATGGGTGAGAGCTCAGCCTCCAGCCCTGCAGTTTCACTGAAAACCTCGATGTTGGTGAATTCCTGCCCAGCTGCAGCCCTGGATGGCCCAGGCAGGAGCGGGGCTGGTGGCCCAGCCCTGGTGGGTCCCTGGGGGTGGGATGCTGTCCCTGGTCCCTGCTGTCACCCCAAGGACTCATTTCCCTTCTGCTCCCCCTTCCAACCCAAGCACAGATATGACAAGGGCTCTGATGGAGGCTGAGTGTGCCCTGAACATCCCTCCCCGTGCACATTACCATGTAAATCAGCCACTTAATGCTCTGCTTCCCTGTGCTGAGCTGTGTCAGGCTGGGGATGTGCTGGGTGACAGCCCCGGCCCAGGGTGGTCACACCCACAGAGCCATCCCCATGGAACGAGTGAGACCTGGATGGTGCAAATTGGGACAAGCAAGGCACTTATTGCTCTTTTTAATTGTAACTTCTACTTTTTTTTTTTTTTTTTTCCCAGTGCTTCTTGCCTGAAAACCAATTTGGCAGAGCTGGGTGATGGAGGCAGCGTCCATGGGGATGGTGGGGACAGGAGCTGTGACATCCCCATGGCCTTACAGCACCCCAAAGGGCTGCAGAGTCTGGGGTCAGCACTCACAGCACATCCCTGCTGCCCTGGAACAGGAGATGCTGCTCTGCCCTGGAACAGGAGATGGAGGAGGAGATGCTGTTCCCCTGCCCTGGGCTGCAGAGCTGGTGTTTCCCAGGTAAGAGGCAGGGGTGGCACAGGCTGGGAGAAGGAGGTGGGGTTTGCTGGGGGAGCAGAGTGAAATGCAGATTTATTTCCTGTGTGATCTTGTCTGTGGGGTTTGCTGGGTGAGCAGAGTGAAATGCAGATTTATTTCCTGTGATCTTGTCTGTGGGGTTTGCTGGGTGAGCAGAGTGAAATGCAGATTTATTTCCTGTGTGATCTTGTCTGTGGGGTTTGCTGGGGGAGCAGAGTGAAATGCAGATTTATTTCCTGTGTGATTTGTCTCCCCTGGGGCTGGAGCTGTTGGGGCTGGGGGTTCAGCACCAGGGTTCAGCTTTGGGATGCTCCCACCTGAATGTCACACCTGAGTGAGATCCAGCCTGTCCCCCTGCCTGGATCCTGGCTTTCCCACACCCTTTAACACCTCCAACACTCTGCCCAGGCCCGTTGGTTTCTCGTGGGTTTTAATCTCATTTTCCTGCTTGTTCTGTGAGAGGATTGGGGCAGCTGAGCTGTGCTGGGGCTGTCACTGCAAAGCCACAGAGATGGAAATGGTTTTGGAGGAAATGCATCAATGGAGATGATCAGCAGGGAAGGTACCTGGTGTACCTGGGCTGGTCTGGGCTGTTCCTGGCCAGCACATCCATCTGCTGCTTGTGTTCACCCATTTCTGTAAATGCCTTTACAGGGAAGGCAGCTCTGTGCCGTTCAAAGAACCAAAACAAATTAACTCTAGAAAGTTCACATGAGATGGGGCTGCTCCCTGTAAGGGATGAGCTGAGCTCCTGCTGCCATCCCAGGGCACATGCCCTGGCCTTGTGGGGGCCAGGATTGCTGCTTGTCCAAGGGAAATGCAAATATGGGACAATCAGCCTCTGCAGCAGCAAAGTGGGATGTGATGAAATCCAATCAGTTAATAACCCTTCACAGCACTGGGAGAATTGCAGATGAACATGCTTTTAAGTAATTTTTTTTTTTCCTCACCAGAATTATTCCCCTGTGCTTTTTTCTTTAAAAAAACCCTCATTTTGGTTTGTGCCTGGCAGGAAGGGCCACAGGGCTCAGAGCTCAGAGCCAGGGGGAATCAGCAGAGCTCAGTTTTGGCTCCTGGAAAGGCTCCTCAGGGTGTCCCAGCTGCAGGGGGGGGTCCCGGGGGTGCTGCCCATGGATGTGCAGGGAATGAGCCCTGCAGGAGCAGAGAGCTCAGGCAGAGCTGATGAGCACGAGGAAGAGGAGGCTGCGAGACCCGGATGGTAATCAAGGCTAATTTGTTGATTTGCCATCCGGAGCAATTTCTTGCATTATTTTTTTTCCCTGCAGGATTTGTCAGGGAGGGAGCAGGGGCTGTCTGTGCTGAGCTCTGAGCAGGCTGTGGGGTGGGGATCAGGGATGGGCTCTGCTGGGGAAGGGGAGTCCCAGCTGCACTGACAGGTCCCACTCTGCAGAGTGGCTCTGCCAAGCCCTGAAGGGACAGGGAGGGAGGAAGGGACATCTCCTGGGCAGGTCAGGGTTTGTGTGAGCTGCTGGGTGCTCCCCTGCCCTGCAAGGGCTGAGAAAATACCACAGACTGGGGAAAAAAAAATCTCACTTAAGTCTTTGCAAAGCCATAGATAATGCACTGTGAGAGTGAACAAGCAGGATGAAAAATAATTGCGCTCCTATTTTTCTCCAGCTTTTCTTATCAACGACTTTATCACCTTTGGTTTTATTTTACACCTTATTTAGACTTTACTGTAATCCCAGCTATTTCACCATTGACACCTCCTTAATACCTTGTCTAACACCTCTGACACCTCTGGCTAATGCCCAGGCCTGCTCCAGCGCAGAGCAGGAACAGAAAAGAGCTGAAATGGAGAGAGGGAAAAATTATTTACTACCCAGGCTCTGTGAATAATAACCTCAGAGGAGGAGGTGGGGGCCAGCCCTCCCAGTGCAGCTGAACTTTGCTCTGTGCCACATCTGTCTCCATCTGCCCTTCCCAGGCACGGAGGGTTCTGCAGGAAGGGAAGGGACAGGATTTACTGCTCCTGGGAAGGCTCAGCTTTGGGAGCTGAGGCGATTTAATTCCTGTTGCTTGGACTCCCTGTGCCAAGCCCTGTTTGAAATATTCCTGATCTGTGGGTGCTGCTGGCGTTGCTCTGGTGCTGTGAGATTTGTTGGACAGGTCTCAGCTGTTTCTGGTTGTCTGGAGGTGGCAAAGGGGCTGGCAGAGTCACAGAATCATGGAATGCTCTGGGTTGGATGAATCTTAGAGATCATCTATTCCCACCAGACACCTTCACAGGGAACAATTTCTGCTTAATGTCTGATCAGCTCATCTCCAAAAAGTTTGGCTTTTCCTGACGTGGAGGAATTCCCACTGAGCCCCAGTGCTCAGCCCTCTGTGGAGTTTTTCCTTCCCCTTCTCTCAGAGCCCAAAGACCATGGCTACATTACCTAGATTTAACTACCCATTACACAAACTATATCTCTAAAGCGAGGGATATGGCAGCTTTATTATAAGTTTATTACATGCTAATTCAAGCAAATAAATTTGCTCCAGCTGTGGAGCAAAGGAGATTAATAACCTCGAAGATCACTTCGCTGCTTTGATGAGTTTCTTGAACAGAGTGGAGTATATTTAGGAAGAGCAACTAGATTAGTCAAAAAACCCCTTTAATTATTAGTGACACTGTGCAAACTGCTTCCTACGAGTGGAATACCAACTACTTAACTCCCTGACCTTATTATTCAAATAAACACTCCTTATTATAGCGACATGACTTGCTCATCAACACATCAGATCAGCTGCCTGGGTGGGGGTCTGGGGGTCCCCGCTGTGTCAGCAGCCACCAGCTGGGCTCTGCGAGGGGTAGAGCGACCCAGAAGGGCTGGAAAGAGCTTCATGTGCCACACAGCGAGCTGAGAAATGGCTTTGCTGGAATGTTCTTGGCACTTGCTCCTTCCCCTGCTCAGGATCCTGGGTTTTTATTCTGCAGTTAATTCGGATTTTTCTGCAAGTGTTTGAGTCTGGATGTTGTGAGGTGCCTCAGTGTTGGTGATGTTTCAGTGAGTGGTTTGTGGAGCAGCCTTGGAGGGGGCTGTGGGGTTGTTCTTGCTGCTGGTCCTTTCCCTGTGGTTGATGGAATCTGGGGAAATTCTGCATTTTCTGGTTTGTCTCCATTGGCAGGATGCTGGAGCTGGATGAGGATTTTCCTGCCCCTTTCACAGATAAAAAGCAGGCTGAGAAGGGCTCCCAGAGCCGATTACAGTGACAATGTGTACGGGTGTTTGCCAAAAAGCAGAGAATTGTCAGAGAGGCTTCCCAGTGCAAGGGGTTTTACCCTGGAAGTTTTTCTGGGAGTGAGGATGCCCAGGGGTGTCTCTTTGTGGGTTCCCAGCTCTGCCAGCTGTCTGTGGGTCCAACAGCTCTGGGGAAAGCAGCAAATCCAGAATATTCTCCTGCTCCTGCGCTCCCCCGACTCTCTCCCCCAGCCCCTTCAAACAGTTTCTGCTCTATGTAGAGCAAGCAGAAATGATGTGTTAAATACAGCCCGGGCTGAAGCTCTGAATCAAATCAATTCCTTTTTGATTCCCCGAGCTTTTGAATCCTCAGCCCTGCTGGAGGATTGTTAGCACAAGAATGGGGCTGAAGGAGCAATCCTTTCGCAGCGCTATTGACTCAATTATTTTGCCTCTTGATTTTGTATGAGCGGAAATTCTGATTGCTGATGGCAGAGCATTGTCGGAGCGGCTCCGGGCTGGGCTGGGGCTCCGCCGCCTCCGCTGCGGGGCCAGGGTGGCCCCGGGATGCGGGAATGAGCGGGGATGAGCGGGGCTCCGGGATGCGGGGATGTGCGGGGATGTGCAGGGGATGTTCAGGGGATGAGCGGGGATGAGCGGGGCTCGGGATGCGGGGATGTGCGAGGGATGAGCGGGGATGTGCGGGGCCCGGGTGGGACCGGGATGTGCGGGGATGTGCGGGGATGTTCAGGGGATGTTCAGGGATGTGCGGGGATGTACAGGGCGCCGGGATGTTCAGGGGATGTACGGGGATGAGCGGGGCTCCGGGATGCGGGGATGTTCAGGGATGTTCAGGGGATGTGCGGGGCTCGGATGGGACCGGGATGTTCAGGGGATATGCGGAGCCCCGGGATGCGGGGATGAGCGGGGATGAGCAGGGATGTGCAGGGCGCGGGTAGGACCGGGATGCGGGGATGTTCAGGGATGTTCAGGGGATGTGCGGGGCTCGAGTGACCCCGGGATGTGCGGAGATGTTCAGGGGATGTTCAGGGATCTGCGGGGATGTACAGGGCTCCGGGATGTTCAGGGGATGTGCGGGGATGTGCGGGGATGTTCAGGGATGTTCAGGGGATGTGCGGAGCCCGGGTGGGACCGAGATGTTCCGGGAATGTGCAGGGATGTTCAGGGAATGTGCGGGGCTCTGGGATGTTCAGGGGATGTTCAGGGGATGTGCGGAGCCCCGGGATGCGGGGATGTGCGAGGGATGAGCGAGCATGTGCGGGGCTCCGGAATGCGGGGATGTGCAGGGGATGAGCGGGGATGAACAGGGCGCGGGTAGGACCGGGATGCGGGGATGTTCAGGGGATGTTCAGGGATGTGCGGGGATGTACAGGGCGCCGGGATGTTCAGGGGATGTGCGGGGCTCGGGTGACCCCGGGATGTGCGGGGATGTTCAGGGATGTTCAGGGGATGTGCGGAGCCCGGATGGGACCGAGATGCTCCGGGAATGTGCAGGGATGTTCAGGGAATGTGCGAGGCTCTGGGATGTTCAGGGGATGTGCGGGGATGTGCGAGGCTCGGATGGGACCGGGATGTTCAGGGGATGTGCGGAGCCTCGGGATGCGGAGATGTGCGAGGGATGAGCGGGGATGTGCGGGGATGTGCGGGGATGAACAGGGCGCGGGTAGGACCGGGATGCGGGGATGTTCAGGGGATGTTCAGGGATGTGCGGGGATGTACAGGGGATATGCGGAGCCCCGGGATGCGGGGATGTGCGAGGGATGAGCGGGGACGTGCAGGGATGTGCGGGGCCCGGGTGGGACCGGGATGCGGGGATGAGCGAGCATGTGCGGGGCTCCGGAATGCGGGGATGTGCAGGGAATGAGCAGGGATGTGCAGGGGATGAGCGGGGATGTGCAGGGCTCGGGTAGGACCGAGATGCGGGGATGTTCAGGGGATGTTCAGGGATCTGCGGGGATGTACAGGGCTCCGGGATGTTCAGGGGATGTGCGGGGGATGTGCGGGGATGTGCGGGGGATGTGCAGAGCCCCGGGATGCGGGGATGTGCGGGGTTCCGGGATGCTCAGGGGATGTGCGGCGCTCGGCGGGGACCAGCCCGGGATGCTCGGGTGACCTTGCCGTGTCCGCTGCGGTGCTGGCGGCGCTGCCGGATCGATGGGGCCGGGGGGGGCGGCTCCATTTCCACCGTGCCGGGGTTTATCGGTATTGACAGCTCGGCCACGCGTCCTTCGGGCCGGCGGGTGCGGGTCAGCGCTGCCCCAGCGCTCCGGGGGTGATGCTGAGCCCAGCCTGGTGCTGCATCCCTCCAGGTGTGCACCCCCTCCAGCATCTCAGGTGTCCTCTGCTGTGTGACTTGGGGCAAAGCGGGACAGGGACAGGGATGGCACTGGCTTGGGCTCCACCTCCAGTCGGGTTTGCAGCCCACAGCCCAGCCAGGCTCGCTTGTTCAAGATTTAAAAAGAGGAATTCCCCACCCATCAAAAGGAAGCGCTTTGGTTTGTGGATGAAAGGGGCTGAGAGGAGCACAGAGCTGCTTTGAAGAGGCAAAGCCCTGTAAAAATCCTGAGCGGTTTTATTGGCGGCCGAAATGCGCTGCAGGATGAGAAAAGGCAAAGGCAGGAGATTCCTCCTGTGTTTTCTCTGGCTGATGTTGGTGTCAGAGCAGAGCCCGGGCGTGCAGGAGGTGACAGATCCCGGCTGGTGTCAGCAGGGATGGAGACACGGCTGGAGCTGATCCCGGCCCTGCTCCATCTCCCGCTGATCCCAGCCCTGCTCCATCTCCCGCTGATCCCAGCCCTGCTCCATCTCCCACTGATCCCAGCCCTGCTCCATCTCCCGCTGATCCCAGCCCTGCTCCATCTCCATCTCCCGCTGATCCCAGCCCTGCTCCATCTCCCGCTGATCCCAGCCCTGCTCCATCTCCCACTGATCCCAGCCCTGCTCCATCTCCCGCTGATCCCGGCCCTGCTCCATCTCCATCTCCCGCTGATCCCGGCCCTGCTCCATCTCCCACTGATCCCAGCCCTGCTCCATCTCCATCTCCCGCTGATCCCAGCCCTGCTCCATCTCCCACTGATCCCAGCCCTGCTCCATCTCCCGCTGATCCCGGCCCTGCTCCATCTCCATCTCCCGCTGATCCCAGCCCTGCTCCATCTCCCGCTGATCCCAGCCCTGCTCCATCTCCCACTGATCCCAGCCCTGCTCCATCTCCATCTCCCGCTGATCCCAGCCCTGCTCCATCTCCATCTCCCGCTGATCCCAGCCCTGCTCCATCTCCCACTGATCCCAGCCCTGCTCCATCTCCATCTCCCACTGATCCCAGCCCTGCTCCATCTCCCACTGATCCCAGCCCTGCTCCATCTCCCGCTGATCCCGGCCCTGCTCCATCTCCATCTCCCGCTGATCCCGGCCCTGCTCCATCTCCCACTGATCCCAGCCCTGCTCCATCTCCATCTCCCATTGATCCCAGCCCTGCTCCATCTCCATCTCCCGCTGATCCCGGCCCTGCTCCATCTCCCGCTGATCCCAGCCCTGCTCCATCTCAGCTGGGCTCGCCCGGTCCATGCATGTTTCAGTGTTCACTGACTTTTTAACTCGTTTTTAATCAGTAATTATCAGCGAGGGCAGCGCGCTCCTCTCTCGGGGTGTCACAGCCACCAGCGGACACTGCCCCGGGCTGGACATTGCCCTGGGCTGGACACTGCCCCGGGCTGGACACTGCCCCGGGCTGGACATTGCCCTGGGCTGGACACTGCTCCGGGCTGGACACTGTCTCGGGCTGGACACTGCCCTGGGCTGGACACTGCCCCGGGCTGGACACTGCCCTGGGCTGGACACTGTCCCCAGCACCCGGCTGGTCCCCAGGCTGCACAGATCCCGAAATTGGGGCGGGGGGTGCCCAGGTTCCAGCAACCCTGAGCCCGTTAATGTCGGGGAGGTCAGGCTGGGCACCTGGGCTCACTGCCACCGTGGGACCAGGCTTTGGGGCCAGGCTTTGGGGACAAGGCTTTGGGGCCAGGCTTTGGGGGCCAGGCTTTGGGGGCCAGGCTTTGGGGGCCAGGCTTTGGGGACCAGGCTTTGGGGCCAGGCTTTGGGAACAAGGCTTTGGGAACCAGACTTTGGGGCCAGGCTTTGGGAACCAGGCTTTGGGAACCAGACTTTGGGAACCAGACTTTGGGGCCAGGCTTTGGGAACCAGGCTTTGGGAACCAGGCTTTGGGAACCAGGCTTTGGGAACCAGACTTTGGGGCCAGGCTTTGGGAACCAGGCTTTGGGGGCCAGGCTTTGGGAACCAGGCTTTGGGGACCAGGCTTTGGGGACCAGGCTTTGGGGACCAGGCTTTGGCACCAGGCTTTGGGGGCCAGGCTTTGGGAACCAGGCTTTGGGAACCAGACTTTGGGGCCAGGCTTTGGGAACCAGGCTTTGGGGACAAGGCTTTGGGGACCAGGCTTTGGGGACCAGGCTTTGGGAACCAGGCTTTGGGGACAAGGCTTTGGGGCCAGGCTCTTCACAAGGGTGTGCAGTGCAGGGTTTTTTCGGGGTGGGTTTTTTTTTGGGGTGGGTTTTTGGGGGTGGGTTTTTTGGGGTGGGTTTTTTGGGGTGGGTTTCATCACTCTCAGGCTGGGTGGCATCCAGGCTCGTGCCACCACGGGGACTGGTACCCAGTGGAACAAATGAGCTTTAAACCCTGCTATTTTATTATTCTGTATTAATAACGAGGCGGCCCCTGTAAATAGCCGTGAAAGGGAGCGCTTAAGCTCATAATTAATAAATGCTGGCTTGGTTTCTGCAGCCTTGAGATGCTCAGCTCTGCGGAGGAGCAGAGGCTGCTCAAGTCCTGCAAACACGTTAATAAACTCGGGATTTACTCCGAGATTTTGGGGCAGGGCAGAGCCGGGGGGACAGTGGGGCACAGGATGGGATGTGGCACAGGGTGCCCCAAGTCCCCACGTGGGTGACACTGCACAGCCCCAATGGCCCCAGCTGCCTGCAGCTCATCCTCACAGCTCGGCCATAAATGTTTATGACAGAAGGGAGAGGAAGTAAATCACATTTATCTCCCTTGTTTTCTTTATCGGGGCACTAATTTGACAGGGAAGGGAAATTTTTGCTTATTTTACAACTCTGATTTTGGCTGCAATTTGATTTCAGTAGCTAGGAGGCGAACACAAAATCTTATTTTTATTCCAGAGCTGGTATAAAAATTTACATTTTGACACCGACCCCCCACTCCCATTTCAGTGCTGCTACAGCAGGCCCGCGGGCTTTGCACAAAACACATCACCCACATATAATACACTCATAATTCACTAATGTTTGCTGAATGACAGGGTTAAGTGGCTGCTATTCCCGGCCTCCCACCACACTAATGTACTCCAGACCCGCGCTCCTTTTCTTCTGGATTGCAGTCAAATCGTTTCCTGCAGCCCTCGCAGTGGAAGCTCCTTCCACCCCGAACAAGCATGACTTCCGAAATTATTTTCATTTGTTTTTCTAATCTAATTTTCCCCTCGGTGCTCCACTAATCATCAATCCCATTAAGGGCCTGATGTGTTGACTGCTCTGCAGAGAGCCCGTCCTGCATCCTGCCGAGCCCTGACCTTCCCCGAGCCCCCAGGACAGGATGGACTGGGGAGGGATGAACTGGGAAGGGATGGACTGGGAAGGGATGGACTGGGAAGGGATGGACTGGGATGGGATGGACTGGGAGGGATGGACTGGGAAGGGATGGACTGGGAAAGGATGGACTGGGATGGGATGGACTGGGAAGGGATGGACTGGGAAGGGATGGACTGGGGAGGGATGGACTGGGATGGGATGGACTGGGAAGGGATGGAATGGGAAGGACTGGGAAGGGATGGACTGGGAAGGGATGGACTGGGATGGGACGGACTGGGAAGGACTGGGAAGGGATGGACTGGGAAGGGATGGACTGGGGAGGGATGGAATGGGAAGGACTGGGAAGGGATGGACTGGGATGGGATGGACTGGGAAGGGATGGACTGGGATGGGATGGACTGGGATGGGATGGACTGGGAGGGATGGACTGGGAAGGGATGGAGTGGGAGGGATGGACTGGGCAGGGATGGACTGGGATGGGATGGACTGGGAGGGATGGACTGGGAAGGGATGGACTGGGAAAGGATGGACTGGGATGGGATGGACTGGGAAGGGATGGACTGGGAAGGGATGGACTGGGAAAGGATGGACTGGGATGGGATGGACTGGGAAGGGATGGACTGGGAAGGGATGGACTGGGGAGGGATGGACTGGGATGGGATGGACTGGGAAGGGATGGAATGGGAAGGACTGGGAAGGGATGGACTGGGAAGGGATGGACTGGGATGGGACGGACTGGGAAGGACTGGGAAGGGATGGACTGGGAAGGGATGGACTGGGGAGGGATGGACTGGGATGGGATGGACTGGGAAGGGATGGAATGGGAAGGACTGGGAAGGGATGGACTGGGATGGGATGGACTGGGAAGGGATGGACTGGGATGGGATGGACTGGGATGGGATGGACTGGGAGGGATGGACTGGGAAGGGATGGAGTGGGAGGGATGGACTGGGCAGGGATGGACTGGGATGGGATGGAGTGGGAAGGGATGGAGTGGGATGGGATGGACTGGGCAGGGATGGACTGGGAAGGGATGGACTGGGAAGGGATGGACTGGGATGGGATGGAATGGAAAGGGATGGACTGGGAAGGGATGGACTGGGAAGGGCTGGACTGGGAAAGGATGGACTGGGAAGGGATGGACTGGGAAGGGATGGACTGGGATGGGATGGAGTGGGAAGGGATGGACTGGGAAGGGATGGACTGGGAAGCTTTGTTGGTGCTGCTGGGGCTGGAGCATCCCCTCCATCCCTGCCCCATCCCACAGGAGAGGGGCCTGTGCCATCCTGGAATAGTGAGTGATGAAAAATGAGTGTTCACAGCCTGGAGCAGGGCTGGGGGGGAGCTGGCTGTGCTCCAGGCCAAGTGTCAAAGGAAAACAGCCTCTGGTGGAGAATCTGAGCTGAGATCAGAGGGTGTGAGGGCAGAGAGAACGTGCCACTGCCATGAGGAACACTCACAGCAGGGCTGGGGGGGACTGGGAATTCATCCAGCAGGACTGGGAGCACTGGGCACCCCCTGTCCCTGCTGACACAGGGCTGGTGCTGCTGATGGCCAGGATGTGCCTGGCACAGGGGAGGGACACGGGACAGGGGCACAGGGACAGGGCAGGGACGTGCTGCCCACCCTGGGAGCTGAGGAGTTTTGGGGTGATGGGACTGGCAGGAGTATTCCCCCCCCCCCAATGAAATGGACTCTGTGGATCTGTTCAAAACAGTTTATTGTATTTTTTCGTCAGACAAACACATTGATTTCTGGACCACAGTAGAGGATGGAAACCTTTCACAAACTTATTTATTTGAAAATACAAATATAAAATTATACTTTCCACATCTGTGATGTGAGAGACCCCCATCCACATAGTATTTTACAACAGGGCTTCAGAAAGCCATACACAGAGACCTGAAAGATGCTTGATATATATAGATACATATATATATGTATATATATAAAAAAAAAGTCACTACCAAAGTTCTCATCAGTTCATACTAAAGTATAAAAGGAAGGGCTAGGCCTGCCACTGTGCCATAGTTTATTTAGGTACATTTATGACCACCTGAAATGCTCACTTGCATCCTAGTACTGATGGGAGTTCAGAGCTCGTACGACAGAGAATGACGGGGGTGCTGCCTAGACGGTCACTGCCAGAGGGCTGGGCTGGGCTGGGCTGGGCTGGGCTGACCCTGCTGCCCCAGCCCTGCCCCAGCTCTCCACAAACACAGTCACACTGCTGGGGGGGCCCACAACCCACCACGAGGATTTGCTTTCTCATGCTACCTTTTTTTTTTTTTTTTTTTTTTTTTTTCTCCTTTTTAAAAATTATTATTCTTGGTTTGGTTTTTTTTTTTTTAAATTTTTTTTTTGGTAATTTTATTACAGTATTAAAGTATTGCTTTAGCTTACAGAATCTCCTCACGTAGTGTTGGTAGGGTGGCCTGGATTCTGTACGTAGGAAACTCTACAGTGTCTGTGTGCAGACCAGGTCTGCCTGTGTCTTCCATGCATCCTGTCTCTTACCTGACACCAAACCTCACTCCTCCCTCTCTCTCAGCTGTGCCGCTTGTAAAAAAACAAACCAAACCACTAAAAAAAAGAATTCAGAAGATTCCACCCAAGAGACATCGCCATAGCATAAAAGACAGCTATGAGTTAGTGTTGTTTTTTTTTTTCTTTTTTTTTCTTTTTTTTTTTTTGTTTTTGTAAACAGTTTCATATGCAATATCATACAGAACCATGGCTGGCCTTCAGTAAAAATGTAGTAAACTATATTGCTTTATTATTGATTATGTTGCATTGAGTGAATGGCAGAAACGAAACAGGAAGGGACGTGTGGCTGGAGTCGCTAGCCCTCATTCACACTACAGATGAAGCAGGGAAAAAAGAAATCCCAACACCTTTCAGGTCGTTATCACCCACAGTTACCCAATGGTTTAACTAAGCCTAGCAAGATGTGTGACATTCACCAGCAGACGCTGCTTTACAATGGAAAAAAACAAAATCAACTTACAGCAAAGAGAGCCATGCTACCTTAAAGTCCAAGCTACAAATTGAACTCAAAATGAACATTTATGAAGTGTAAGAAAAAAAATAAAAACCCCAAAGGACAGATCAGGCTTCGCTTTAATCAAGCCGATCACAGAGGACTGGGTTTGAAGGGGAGGGTCCCAAGCACTTGTGGCTCCTGGGGAATGTCCCTGGAGTTTGGGGAGATCCCTGGTGGTGCCAGGAGAGCCAAGGGCACCAGGCTGGACCTGGGAGTGTCCCCTGGGAGTGTCCAGTGTCCCCTGGGGGTGTCCCTGCCAGGGCAGGGTGCGGGCTCTGGGTCCCTCCACCCCAGCCAGCCCAGGCTGCCACCACCCTCCACTCTGGGCTTGAGCAAGACAAAGGTGGAGCTGAACCTTGGTGCTGAAAAATTTACAAAAAAAAACCCCCCCAAAAACCAACGAAGAAAAAGAAGAAAAAGGAAAATCTTCCAAAATTGATTTCTAGATGAGTGGGGGACTAACGTGAACCTTAGTCTAGGTAGCCACATCAAAACATCTTGGATTCCACGACATTTGTGCTATGGGCCACTGGGACTTCTCAAAAGGTATATAAACATCTAAAACATATTCACACAGATTAGCAATTTCTTCTGAGCATTCTTAAAAAAATATGTTTTTTTTTTTTTTCTCTTAGTAAAATCGTTTTAATATACCGTGCCTCCCTCTTTTAAAAAATAAATTAAAAAAATCCAGTTTTGCATATCTAGCATTAGCATTTAAGGTAGTATGGCACATCCCCCCAAAGTCAAGGGTGGGGATCTACAAATGCCTTAAGAGTTTGCCAGCATTTTTAACATTGTGAGACCTTTGGTTAGTTGAAACCGCATCAGATCAACAAAAGAAAAATAATAAACAAGAGGAAAAAAAAAAAAAGCACAGAAAGAAAAAAGAGAAGAAAAAAAACAAAAATGGAAAACCTTCCCAAAATTATTAGCATTTTTTTTTTCTTAAATAAGAGAAAGTTCTATCCTTACTGGTCCTAAATCTGAGTAACTACATCTAAATTTTTAACCTTAATTACGATACACCTACCAATATGTACTAGAAGAGGAAGAGAGAAAGAGGGGGGGAGAAATTCACTACACTACCATCAGGACAGCACTCTTACAAGATAAGCCATTTTATACACTATTAACATACAACAATGATCAACAAAGAATATTCTATGAGGTGACAGGGAATGGAGAGGAAAACCAACTGGTAGTACAGTACATCATCAACATTGACAAAATAGCAATAAAAAATTCCCTGGCACACACTGAATCGCAGGGAATTTGGTTCGTAGTCTTTTTTTTTTTTTTTTTTTTTTAACCTTTTTATTTTTTAAAGAATTCGGTTTTATTTCTTTTATTACTTGATCAAGTCTCAATATTTAAAAAGCGTCCAGCATTTTGCTTAAACCTGGTTGTTCTGAAATAAGAAAAAAACCTAAAATATTACATAAAAAGCATGATTTTTTTTTTTTAAAAACAAGAAAAACAAGGTTTCTCCTTTCGGTTAGCAGTATGGTGCCTTGTTTTGTTAAAGATGCCTTGCTCTACCTTGTCTATTGAATGTCTACATTAGTCTACTTGTTAGTAAAATTTACAAAAATAGGAGTGCAGCAGCTCTTTTTAACAAATGTCGCATTCAGTGTCTTATACTGGCTGTACCTAAAGTACCAAATTTATAAACGTAACAATTTAAAAAAATATTAATAAAACTTGTCAATATTACGTTAAAAAAAGAAGAAATATATCCACACTACAGTATGTTCTTAATGCCACCTACCATGTTGTACTTCTAGTTTGCTGTTGCAGGCCTATTTACCAATATTAAAAAAATTAAATTAAAAAATATCCTTCATAAGTTTCCTCCCCCAACAGAGGACCATATATATAACAGCCAAATATTAAACATGTGCAAATAGGAAACTGTCAGTTTTTCCCCTACCAGTCACAGTGCAATGATGTTTTATACTTTATTTCTTTTAAATTCTGTTTATAACTACAATAAATTAAAATCTTCCGTTGCTTCTAGGGTGAAACTTGTAGCACTGAGGTATTCCCAAAAAAAAAAAAAAATTAAAAAAAAAAAAAAAAATCAAAACCAACCAAAGTTGCTTTCTAATTTGATAATACAGAAAGTGATGGATAATAAAGGAAACCATGCAAGCTGGACACTGCTCTGCCCACACAGGGTGCCCAGAGCAGCTGAAATGACTGGACAGCAAGTTGATCTAGTTTAAAACAATGAATACAAAACAAAACAACCAAAAAAAAACCAAACTGAAGGTGTGCTTTGAACCGTAAATGCGTTAAGTAGGAAAAGTCGTAGCTTCTTGATCAGTTTTGGGAAAAGCAGGTTTTAAATTAAAATAAAAATACCACTAGACTGTTCCTTTGTAAGCTGTGCACGTGTGAGAGAAGCTGCTGGGATGGACTGGGCAGACTGGGAGGGTCCCACAGCATCACAACCCCCCGGGCCAGCTCCTGCAGCCGCTCCCCAAGGCTACAACTCCAACTTCCTCATCTTTTTCCATCCATTTCCATAGAGAAACTGCCTTAGGCTGACTCCATCACAAAAATAGGTTTTGTATTTCTCTTTCTTAATAGTTTCTATGTAGTTAATGGAATTGTATTTACAGCATTTTATTATTTTTTCTTTTTTTTTTTTTTTTTTTTTCAGAATTCACGATTTCAAAAAACCTTATATCACCTCTTTCAACAACAACAAAAAGAAAAGCACTTATATAGAAAAAGGACGCGCAAAAAGTTTGTCGCCCTCGCCTTATTGCCGAAAATAGAGAGAGAATTAAGGAACCAAGACGCCACAAAGGAAAAGAAGGGCCAGAGAAGCTGCTGCTCCCCGCTCCCCGTGCCCTGCCAGCCCCCCGAGGCTCCTGTCACCATCTCAGCATCCTTTAAGCAACAAACACTAAGTAAAACAGAGGGGAGGAGGAGGAGGAGGAGGAGGAAGGGGGGAGGAGGGGAAGAAAAGCAAAATAAACCCCTTAATATAACAGTTACACTATGGTTAGGCTCTGGCTACGTACACAAAGAATTCGACTACGTGGCTACGAGACTGTGTCCAAGGGCTACGGAAAGATGTGGGGTGGGAGAGGCTTAAAAAGAGAGGGGGGGAACCCATCGAGAAAATAAAACCAACAAGAAATGGGTTTTATATACATACTTTTAAAAGCTGTTGTTTTTATAGTACAGCAGATTCATGAGATGATGAGAGAGATTTTTAAACAACTCAAGTCCTTCGAGTGCCACCTCCGGTTCGCGCTGGCGGTGATGATGGTGATGGTGATGAGGATGATGATGTAGTGCTCAAAGTCTGATGAGATCACCCAAGCTGGGCCCCTTCAGAAACTTCGCCCTGTCTTGCCCGGACATCCAGAGAGACTCTGCGTGGGGAGAAGGTGCACAGGGACACAGGAGAGGGACAGTTAATTGAGGTGCTTTAGGATTTTTAATTAAAAAATAACTCAATGTGTTTGCAGGTCACAGCCTGCCCCATCCAGCCCCAGGGACTGGCTGGAATGACAGCCCCCATGGGAGAGGGGGTCTCATGTACTCCCTGCTCTGATTGCCAGCTCCATCCCAGCTAAGCCTGGACTGGGGCTTTGCTGAGGGCTGGGCTGGTTTAGGAACAGTGCAAAGTGAGTTGATGCAGGGCCAGCACAAAAAGGGCTCCTCAGGCATCTGTTATGCCATCAATTCACGTGACTTTGGTAAATTGAGTTCTCTCTGAAGTACCTGGATGGTGACAAGTTTTACCTGGGCACACTGAGGCAGCCAGGATTTATTTTATTATTTTATCCTGGAGCTTCAGCCTCCAACACTCCATCCCTGCCAGAGCTTAACGCTGAGATATATCATGTATAGGAGAGATTTAAATATTTAAATACGAGGATGCTCCCTGGTCCTTTTGGGATGACCTCCAAAACCCATCCCCAAATATCTGTGCTGGGGGTGAGGTCCCAGCAGCTTCCTGCAGGGATGTGGGAATGGGATGTGGGAATGGGCAACCTGCAGCTCAGCCAAATCCTGCCCGGGGATGCCAGGACTGCAAGCCTTTCAAACTCAGTGTTCCTTGAGGAATTAATAATAAGGCTCATTTCCTCCTCTCAAAATCCATTTTAATTAGTAATGAGGACCATTAAAAGCACTTTGTTTTGAAGTCGTTAATGGTTTGAGTCTCAAGGCTGGGCAGCGAGCGCTGGCTGCAGTGCTGGGTGTAAGTGAGGAGTGATTACAGCCCATCAATCTGCCTGGCTGCCATCAGCACACGTTATTAGCCTGACTTATGATGTTGTGCTGGGGCTCCAGCTGGCCCTGGGTACCACCTCAGCACTCCAAGGGCCAGGGAACGTGGAGGGCTCTGACAAATGGGACGCTCAGCAAGGGACGGCTGGATCCAGCCACACTGCTCATGGCACTTCTCCTTTTCCATAAAAACACTCCTTGCTGGAGCAAATCAACTGACAGAACAATTCCAGGTAATCTTGGGGGTGTGTGTGGAGATGGAGATTAAACAAACCCCCTTGATCCACTGGTGTTCAGGTACAAATCTATTTTTATGGAGTTTAAAGTCTCTGAACGTTTTCTGCAGTTCTCAGCCCCCCTGACTAACTTTAATTCTAATTTCATAGACTGATTTTTGAATGTGAATGATGTGACATTGATCATGTAGTGCTGGGCAAGAGGCAGGGGAATAAAATCTGTCACATCCATTCCATCTGCCTGTCCGTGCTCGGAGCTCTGCCATTTAACTGGGATCACTTCTGCTTCTCATTGCACTTTCTAATCTGTTCCATTCCGAGTGTTAAGTATATTTGTTTGCAAAGATGAATATGCCAAAGGCCAAATAATAATAAAAAATAAAAATTAAACATTTAATTAACTGGAGCTTAGTTCAAAGGGTAGGAAACTGGCAGCGATCCAGGGCTGCGGTGCTCAGGTAATGCCTTTAATTTAATTTGCTCAGGTTTAATTTTTTTTTAATCTTGATAATTGCTCTATGGTTACAAGTTACAATGTTATCTTTTAGCTGTAATATTTGGTACAGCACTTAATTAAGAATGATGGTTTCTCAGCAATAAAGCAGTGGGGCTCAGCTATTTTTAAACCAGTGCGCTGGGAGCAGATCTCTGATCCCACTGGGATTCTGGCTGCTGGCACTGGGGGTGATTCCCCACAGCTCTCTGGGTTTTCTGCCTCTTCAAATTATTGCAAGAAGCATCATGAAGATGGAAAAGTGACTTTTTGGGGGGTTTAGCTTTGGATCTGTCTTCCAGTTTCCAACCCGTGAGGTTGATTTGAGTAACACAAATCACAGAAAGGAATGATTAAAGGCCAAGGAAAGACGAAATGAAGATAAAAAATTGTCCACTTAAAGTAAATATAGGGGAGATGGTAGTTCAGCACAAAGTACAAATGGGATATACTGTAATACCTCCAAGTGAGATGGCAACCAACCATGTGTAACGTTTCAATGGTATCCATTTGTAAAAGCCGTTGCAATCAAAGGTCCCTAAAATTGTACAATTGTTAAGTTCATCAGTGCTCTATACACGGGAACAGCTGATTATTAATTTTGCCAAGAAATTATCAAAGGACTTGAAAGACTGTGTTGCCAGCATGAATAGGGATTTCCAAGAGCTGTTCTGGTCACCAGGTGTGCTCAACCCTATGGTCACCTTTCCAAGACCATCATCTTCTCATTCCCCCAGGTGCAAAAATAAGCGTTGGGGTTCTCCCTTCTTTGTTTTTAAACCAGGGTTAGTAAATGGAAGGTGTTAAATAAATATATATGTAACAAAAGCTATGGGATTCTTTGCAGTTATTGGGGGAATTAAGAGGCTGCCAATCTGCCAGTCAATTATAAAATGGTTCTTTGGGAAGTGTTAGTGCAGACAAATCTGGGTACCCAGACCTGGACCTGACATGCTGTCACTTGAGAAATGGGGATGTTGCTGAGACCAAAGTGCCCAAGTTTTCAAGCACAAACGGGTTTTTAGGTGAAAAATGGAAATAAGGGGTGTTGTAAGTGGTGAGAGGCTCCTTGCAGAGCACTAATATTCCATGTTTGTGCTAGAATTGACCTACAGGGATTGTCAGGTCCAAGGTGTGACCACAGGAGGGTCAGGCTGGGATGGGAATCAAGCACAAAGCCAGGCAGAAGGGTTTGTTTGTATTTTTTTCACAATAAAAACAACACTTCCAGGAACTTTGTCTGCACCACACTCCTGCTCCCCCATCCAATTCCACCAGGGAGTGAAGTTCTCTCGGGGGAACCTCATTGTCCAGGAGACACAAACCAGCCCCTGCTGCACCCCAAAAGGGCAGAGGGGGTGCCAGGGGCAGAGCCAGCCCCATTCATGCTCACACACAGTGACACAGCCAGCGCAGCCTCGATCTGTGCCCTCATTAGTGCGCTCCAGCCCCAGCGTTAGCAGCGCCTCCCGCCAGCCCCGCGCCCCGACCGCGGCTCCAGGGGACGCCAGCACCGCCTGGGACGGCCCCAAAGGGCAGCAAACGGGCCAAGAGGAGCAGGACCTGTCCTGGACCCTGCTGGGGGCCCCACCAGCCACGTTAATGAGCTAATTAGCTCGTTTTAGGGAGCAGGGACTGCTGCTCTGCCAAAGGGTGGGTTGGCCAGGAGGGGTAGGTGGGTTGATATAAAACCCACAGGGACAGGCAGGGATTTAAACCCCGTATTTATGAAATTTGAGACAGGCCATGTCTGGCTGCAGATGGCTCCAAAGGAGTGTCTGCACCAAGAGATGTTTGGGTTGGATATTAGGATATAATTTCTTCAGTGCAAGAGTGATTAATTTTTGGAGTGGTGGAGCCACTGTAAAAGTGGCAATTTGTGATTTGGTCTGAATCACAAGACAGGGATTGGTCAAAGCCCAGCCTTGACCACTTTGGAGGCTTTTCCAGCTGACCAATCCTGTGCTGACAGTCGGTGCTCACCCCTCCAGCAGGTCGGGGCGCGAGGGTCACCCCCAACCCCAACCCCAAACCCCCAAACCCCAAACCCCACACCCCAGCCCTGCCCTGGCCGGTACTTACGGCGATGCCGTGTCCGAAGCCGGAGCCCGGCTGCGGGCTGGCCGCACTTATGTAGTTCCCCACGCCGGAGTCCTGGCTGGCCGTGCCGTACAGATCCGCCACGGGCCCCGGGCTGTTGGCCCCGGGGAAGCCTCCGGGCCGCGCTGGGTTGGAGCCTGCCGGGGAAGCGGGTGCGCCAAAATTCGGTTGAGCACTGTAGCTATTCAAGACTGGTGTGCAGAGAATAAAGCTGGGTATGAGGCCAGACGCCGGGCATGCACCGGTTTTACAAAGCCAAACACCAGAATAAACAGCCTAGGCCCAATTCTAACACTTAACCAAGGCCATGCGAGAGGAGAGCAAGTACTGGAGAAGAGTCAGCCCGGACTACTACGAAGCTTAGAGCTCCAAAAATATATATATGGATATATATAAAAAATAAATCAAAAATAAAAAAATAAAAAAGAACAATCATTCAACACACTACTGCAACCAGAGACTGGAGGTGCTCATTTTCACCAAATTATCACAAAATATAATAGGTATTTTTCAACATCTGACTTGATGCTCATGCAGTAGTAACAAGTTCTCTAGGTCTGGGCACGCCGAGACAGCATTCACATCCCATGCAAACTACAAAGGAACTAGTTTGAGACTACACATTGTGGTAATATTGATATTAAAATGTTGACAGCAAATAACTTGAATCACGTCTAGGAAAATAGTTTTTTGGATCCATTCGATACTTTTGGAAAAAACCCGCCCTTTTAGATCAGTAAGCTGTAGAAATAGTTCAATAGTTGATTTTTTTTTTTTCTTTAAATGATATGGAATGGAACAGTTTGGATTTTTCTCTTTTAAATATGACCAAGGAGACTGTTGTTTTATTTAGTTTTTTTTTTTCCTTTTGATTTGGAGAGCGAAGACCTACCTTCGTCTCCAAAACCATGCTTGGGACATCAACCAAAATTAAACAAATAAATAAAGATCAAAAGCAAAAAAGAATTCCAGAGGGTGGATGACAACTCACCTCCTAATGTGGAAAGTAAAAGAAAATTTAGTTTTTTTCCTCCCTTAATTTTTTTTTTTTTTGAGAAAGAAAAACAATGTAAATAAGAATGAAACGGAAGGAGAAATTTAGATATTAAAGCATGTTGGATGGTCAGGCTTCTGGCATTTCTCACGGCTGCTCTTGGATGTAGAGTTCATGAGGAAGAAGTTTCAATGCAAAAGAAAAGTTCAGCGGACTGGGAGGAGCTGGATGGAGATGGCTGCGGGAAGCTGGAGCTACACCTGGCTGGAACCTGGGAGTACCTGGGGCACAGGGAGCCCGGTCTGCCACACCCCCCGTGCGTGTCCCCAGCGTGGGCAGTGCCAGGACATCACCACAGCCTGCCCCCCACGCCCTCTGCACCCTCCAGGCTGCCCCAGGGCTCCTTCAGCCTTTGCCACTCCCCACTGACCACACAGCAGGTCACGCACTCAGCTGGCCTGGAGTGACCCCTGCCCAAGGGCTCAGAGCTGCACGGACTGACCACAGGGTTCTCCTGGCCTGGACCCAGCCTGGAGCCAGCCCTGTGCTCTCACCAAGGTGCTGTGGTGGCCACAGGCTGGAGCTGCCCTGCCCTGGCCCCGTCCCCTGCATCGCCCACCCAAGGGTCCCCAGCTCTCAAACCAAGGAAGGGACACCTGGCAGCTGGGGGCTCTGTGGTGACAGCAAAGTCAGCCCTGGACAGTAAATGATTCACCACAGCTCTGGTAGCAGGGGAGGGTAAGTAGGACATCTAAGCTAGCAAGTTAAAAGAAATAAGGCATGAGAGAGTAAACAGATTTTGGACTTCGCTGGCAAACAAAGAGCCTTTTTTTATTATTAAAGATTAAATGTCAAGATAACATTTGGTCTTCTCACTCGTGGAGAAAAATACCCAGCTGAGATGTTCCAAAGCCCTTTATTACTAGAAGCCAGCACTTTCCCCCCTTCTCTTCCGCTGGTTCAATAAAATGGATGTGAATTTTCCTGCCAAGTCACACAGAAAACCCAGTTGGCTGCTCGGAGGGACAGCGGGACACGGCACGGCCGGGGGCATCCTGTCAGCAAAGCCCTCCTGCAAACCCCAGTGCAGCTCCAGAAACCTCCAGAACAACCAGCTGAGGGAGCAGAGAGGCTCTGTGAGCCCCCACAGCCCACCCAGCCTCTCGTGTGCATCTCCCCAGGCTGCAGGTCAGGGTTTGCACTGCAGGAAGAGCTGGCAATGGCTCCTTCAGGCAGGGAGTGAAAAGGTCATTTTTCATCCACTGACCAGGGGTTCAACACTGCTCACAGCAGGGAAAACCCTGCCAGAGCACAGCTGGGGAGTGCTGTGTGCAGGCTGGGATGCCCTGGCACCTCTCCACGTGGTGCCTGAAAAACTCCACAGGAAAAGCTGGGAGCTCTTCCAGAGCCAACACTTCGCACCAGACCCTATAAATAAAACAGGAAGCTCCCATAATTAGCAGGAGGCTCAGAAAACCATATTTTAATGATTTGCTCAGCCATGGTTAAGTGTTTGTGTTCTTCCAGGAGCTCAGGTGAGCTCACCTGGAGGCAGAGGCACCTTGACCACAAAGCAAAGGGACCCTGAACAACCCCCCCAGAATGCAAACCCTGACGTGTTCTGGCAAGAACTACCTGGAAACAAGTTTGTTTTACACAAACCTGGAGTACCCTGAGACTAAAAGGAAGAAGGAAAAAACGCCTCTAGACTCCAGATACTGCATCACTAAGAAAAGTTAATACTTTTTGGAAACCTGTGTCCTTATGACAAAATTCCTGATGAAAACTTCCTTTCAGAAACTGTCCAAGGCTGCTGTGAACTGTGGGAATTGCAGAGCACTGACATTAATTCCTTGCAGGCTGGAAGGAATTGGAGACTTTTCCCCTGGCCACCAACATCCCATGGCAAGAACAGAAACTGGGGCAGATGTTTGGAAGCTTGCTGCTGAAAACCTGCCAGGGGATTGTGCTGTCCATGGAGGGGAGGGCACCACTGACTGTGCACCAGGAGCAAAGCCTGACCTGCTGCCAGGTCCCAGGGCTGAGCTGACCATGAATGACTCTGGATCAGCACTGACTGAATGGCAGGGCCATCTTCTCCCCTTCCAAGAACTGCCAGCACTCAGGAAGTCCTGGCAGCAAAGGACCCATTTTGGTCCCATTTCCCAACCAAGTGCACAGGGAGCCATCCTCCAGTGGGCACCTTCACAGCTCCAAGGCTTCCTCTGTGCAAAATTCACAATCCCAGGTGTCCCCAGCAAGCCCTGTGACAGATCAAGGTCAGGAGAGTTGAGGGAAAGATCAGATGTGCCTGTAAGTCACAGCCAACCACCTTTCATTTTCAGCCCCAGTGATCCTCCATCCTCTGGGCTACAGGAGCTCCTTCCTGTGCCAGGGGAGACCAAGGGCCAGCAGCCAGGAGCTCTGCCAGGGATGGAACAGGGCAGGTTCGTGTCTTGCTTCCTTCACTTTGAATTTGCTGTGGTTTTTCCTGCAGAAAAGACTCTGAGCCTGTGAATTGTGATCAGCAGGTGAATGTTTGCCTGCAGGTCAGAGGGACAGGCTTTGGAGAGCCTCAGGCTTGCTCTGCCCAGTGCCACAGTGACTTGGGCAGCACTGAAAAGCAGTGAGGGAAAGCGAGATGGGACACAGAACGGTATTACAAGAGTGGGGTCATAAAGCAGCCCCAGCAGGGTTTGTTTTTCAATGCCAGTATTGGTGCTGGTGGAGTTGGGAGCTGCTGTGCAGGGCTGGCACAGCAGGAGCTGGACCTCTTCCTGCAGAGAGGCTTCATTACCAACCCATCCTCCAGCAGAGTGCCTCTATCCCCATTTAGCATGCGTGTGAGATGCCTCTCCACGTTCTGCCAAGTGATTTATGTCAGGGAGCCAAGAGCTGGAGCCCAGAGCAGCCCAGGCTGAGGCAGGGGCAGGGGGCTCATCCAGAGCTGCTCCTGCACTCTGCCACACTCACACAGACCCTGCTGGCACCTTAATCCCTGTCCAACAAGAAGGGTCACTGCTGCAAGATAAACTCCCTGCATGAACTCCTGAGGAATTTCTAAGTGAGCATTCCTGCTGACATTTCCCAATGCTGCCAGGCCTGGGCAAAGCTGGAGGCTGGAATCCCACCCAAATAAACTCAACTCAGCCATGAATGATGAAGGCAAAGAGGAAGGGAAAAGGAGAAGAAACGTGAGGATTTTGACATTAGTGTCCTACAGGGGAACTCACACGGTACTGGGATGACAGTCAGGCCCTTGGGGATTAGTAAATGAGACCTGATGACAAAGAAAACACTCCAGTACCACTAAAATACACTGTACTTCAAAGGCATCAAAGCAGGGGCAATCTGCACAGAGGACTAAGAGACACTGCTGGGGATCACTGTCCCCTGCACACAGCCCCCATGGAGCCTTGGTGACACCTTTTCCTCTCCTACAGCACCAAACCCCAAAGACTTAAACACCTTTGCAGGCGTGTTTATCATAACAAACATGAGTATTTTAAAACTAAAACAAAATCCAGGTGAGGAACAGTGAAGAATCTGTGTCTGTGGCACTGTTCCCTGCCACAGTGCACAGGTGAGGAAATCCTCAGGAAAAAAGAAACCACCACAACTCAGTGGATTTCCTCTTTGAGCAGAGGCAGGATATTCCCTGTCCCTGGGCAGCCATGCATGGGCAGCTCTGCAGGGACAGGGGAGCTTGGCAGTGAGGGGTTAAAGTAAGATTCACTGATTTTAGAAGCCTTTTCCAACATAAATGATTCTATGATTCATCAGAAATTCATTTTTCATCTCCTATCAAGCATATCCTACAACCAGAGCTGGACATCTCTTTTCTCCTTCAAGACCCTCCTGGTTCCTGCCTTGCCCCACTGCCCTCAGGCTGGATTCCTGTGCAGGTTCCTTCACAACTTGTTGATCCAGCGCTCTAATTTCTGGATGACTCTCTCATCTGCCATAAACAGCCACGCACAATTTGGCAGGCATTTCTACCATCAATGTTTATGATAATAACTAAACGTGCTTGAAAGCAGCAGGAAATTTTCAATATAACTATCATTAAGACAAAATGCTTTAAATCAAAGCCATTACCCACCACCAAGACTCAAAGCTCACAAGATTAGTCTGTTTTTCTATCTTTATGAAAAATTCATAGAACATGCTGCAAACATCATCTTCCAGCTCAGAGGAGTAAATGATATAATAACACTGAGTGCTGCCAACAGGGATGGGAGCAGGCAGGGCGTGGGGGCATGGGCAGCCCAGGTGGGACAGGGGACTGTCCCCCAGCCTGGTGGCATTTCATTTCAAAGCCAGGTTGGACTAACCTGGTGTAGTGCAAGGGGCAGCTCTAGAAAGTCTTTGAAGTCCCTTCCAACCAGCTCTAGGATCCTATGAATTTATGAATCTGAGTCACTTGGGTGCATTTACTGCTGGGTTTTAAGAAAAGCCTGTCACAGAATCACCTGTTCTGAGGCACCCCAGCCTGCTGTGCTGCCTCTGCAGCCACCCAAGCACGACTGCTGCAGAGGACACAGAGCAAAACCACAGTGGGAGCTGTGGGGACAATCCCACCTTCCTTGGGGACCCTGAGTGTCCCAGGGCACAGCAGTGATGGCCACGCTGTGGCATGCATGACTAACAGAGCAGCACTCACAGCGTGACGCTGATTCCTTAAATAACCAGCACAACTTCAGCACCGCATGCAAATCTTACATCATTACTGCTCAGAGCCTTATAAATACAATTAGCAGCACTGCACCCGTGTTACAGATCGCCTGGCCAAAGCTAATTCCTTGTGCAGTCAGGGCTGAAGTTAATGGGAGTTTGTACCTTGCTTTTCAGAGCTGCTAACAACCAGAATGTCATTTACCCAGGACTGGATGTACAAATTAATGCCAGTCTGAAATAAGACATCGCTGCTCCTGGTTCTCAGCGGCCTATTCAGGCTGCAGGAGTGCACTGAGAAATAAAAGCTCATATTCAGGCTCTTTTTTTTCCTATAGCAATCACCTCACAGAGCTCCAAACCCCTTCATTTGTGGTCAGGCTGAGCATTGCCTCCTCGTGTCTGAGCTCTTCCAGAGCGCGGTTTCTGTCGCAGGCAGCGTGTGGCACACCTCGAACTCGGATCAATGCTCCAGCTCACAAACGTCTCAGAAATAATGAGCTGGAAACACACAGATATTCTGGAGAATAACAAGGTACAAACAGCTCCCAACTCGCTGGAAGGGAAAGTGGGAGACAAACCAGAAAAACAAATAACGCCGGCGTCAGGATGAGAGCTGCCATGTTGTACATCTCTCATGGGGACCTGCATCCCTCTGCTCCAAGCAGACTTGAAAAGCAAACTCTCCCTCTAAGAACCCCGTGGCAGACACGGCTCCTCTGCAAGTGTGAAGAGCTGCAGATGACAGCTGGCTCAGTCCTGAGTGGAAAATCAAACGTGAGCGCTGCGCCTTCCCTGTCACCCCGACACGCTCCGTAATGGGGAGCAGCCAGGCTGCCCCAGGTTATCCCTCCCCTGCAGGGAAAAAGGAAAATACAACAACTGTCGGGCTCATCAGCAAAATAAGTGGTGATGAGACTGAGACACACCGAGATCTGCCCTAACAAGGCACTGTCTGTACGTTATTTCCTAGCTGCAGTCACACTTTCAAAGGTTGTTCTGCCTCTGCAGCCCCTTCGGAAAAGGCTTCACACATCAGAATATCGCAGGGTAATGACAGCAAGCAGTGGGTGGTGAGCTGGCAATTACTGCTGGAAGTGAGTGGGAGCCAGGAGGGAGGGCTGAGTGCTGCCCACCTTCCTGAGCTGGGCACGGTGGTGACAATGGCACCTGGGATGGTGTGGCACCTGCTCCTGCTGCAGCCCTGTGTCCTCCTGCCAGCACAAAACAACTGCTGAACTACCTGAGATGAGCCAGGAGCAGAGCTGGGCAGCTGCCACAGGCTGGGCAGGACAAAAAATTCACCTGGTGCAGGTGTTTTCCAAGCCCACTGCTGCATGTGGAGCTGCTCTCAGCACATCCAAGGCGCCTCCACATCTGGAAACCGCTGGTGTGCACCAATTTGCAGGAGAAAAGACACAGAATTCAGCACATTCAAACCCAGCTGCTGTAATTGTGCAGTTATGCAGCAGGACAAATAACTGCACTTTGCAGCTCAGCTGTGATTTTTTTGCCCACGATCAATATTTATTGCCTAATCCCATTTTCCATAGCGTGTGTTAGCGGTGTCACTCGCTCAGGGCACGGAGGCCACACAAAGATCCGCTCTCAGGAGCTGCAGTCAGGGAGCCAGCTCTTGTCACTGCCTCACAAAAGGATTTCCTCTCGAGCAGCTCATCTTTAATCATTATAAAAGCACAGAAGTTTAATCCATTTTTGATGTAAGCGCTAATAGCTTTGTGTCCTTGAAGTTCAAAGTGGTCTTCGTGCATGTCGCTAATTAGCCGAGCAAGCAGCCATTCAGCTTCCTCTCATGTTTCTAATTAGATCCTTAACAACAAACAAATGTCGACCTTACAAAGGCTCTGCTACGATTCCCTCCATTAGTTAAACAGTTTGGGAGGGATGTGCTCTGTGCACCCACAGCCCCCCAGCAGAGCATTCAGGGCTCTGTGCTGGGCTGTTTGCTCTTTGGAGAGGTTCTGCCCTCCTGATGGTGTTTTCCAGGGGTGCTGAGCGCCCCAGGGGTGATGCAGGGAGCAGGTGAGCACCCATCAGCCCTCCCTGCAGGCACCAGCTCTGTTGGAACTCACAAGCCAACCAAAGGGGCAGATAAATGCTGTCCTGTAAAGTCATTTCCCTAACTGGCTCCTGCCAACTTAACTGGTTTTACAGTTTATGATGTGATTAATGTTTACATACTTCACAGGATCACAGAATGGTGTGGATGGGACCTGAAAGCCCAGCCAGTCCCATTCCTTGTCCCATGGCAGGGACACTTTTCACTGTCCCAGTCTGCTCCAGCCCCATCCAGCCTGGCCTGGGACACTGCCAGGGATCCAGGGGGCAGCCACAGCTGCTCTGGGCACCTGTGCCAGGGCATTACACCCTCACAGGGAACAATTCCATCCCAATATCCAGGCTGGGTGCATTATCATCTTTTCACTTCCCATCAGAGGCTCAGGACTGCTCCTCACACTCTTTTGTGACACGCCGTGCTGGAGTCACTCCAGCAGCACCACGCTTCTCCTTGCCTGTGCTCAGGTTTTTGGGCAAGTTTCTTGCTCCAGCCCTGGCATTTATTCAGGGGGATGAGTGAGGAGCTGTGCACCAGGAATTGCTGCTGCTGGCGCCGCCGGCGCGACCCCGGCGCTGCTCTCGCTGTCTGTGCCTGCACACGAGGCTTTAACACTTATTACCACCCATCAGCTGGCAAATCAGAGCTGGAGCTCAGGTGCTGGGGTATCACAGACCCCTCTGTGGCCATTTTTCCTTTTAAAACCAAGGGAGAGCTGAGCCAGGTGATGCTGCTGCCTTCACCTCACCAGAGGAGCACAGAAGCTGCTGTTAATTTTACCATGGGCAACCACATCTGCATTAATTGTTTACCACAGCCCGGACAGGTCTTTTATTAATATTAATGAGTAAGAGGGAACAAAAGGCCCCTTTATTTTTAGCCTACTCTAATTGCGTAGTAATTACTCATCTACAAAACAAATGAGCCGAACTCCATCGCCATAGCAACAGCAACTCCGGCCTCCCACTGTACCACATTAACTGGCTATCACTCCTGTAATTTGAAATTGAAGCCTTTTGTACAATAACAGACAATACAGGAGAAAAATTAAACCAAAACCGGGTCTTTGTTTAGCTGCATAATTCGAGTCCTAGCCTTGCCTGGGGGCACCTTCCTGCTGCTGGAGCCCAGGGGCTGGGGGATGCTCAGGGGCTCTCCAGGTAACAGGAGAGGGATCCAGGCTGCAAACCCCAGTGCTGTGCAGCCAGGCTCTGCACAGGTAAGTGCAGCCAGGTTCTGCACCAGGTAAGTGCAGCCCAGCACAGGGCTGGGGCAGAGCTGGTGGCACCAGCCACACCAAGCCCTGCTCAGGACACAGAGCTCTGGGCTCTCTCAACCATCAGGAAACGCTCACAAAGGTCATGGCTGTGTGAATTTAGTATTTTTTAACAGTTCAGGTTTATATACCTGCAGATCCATTTTCATTCTCTGTAATACCTAACCCACCCTGCTTCTCGAGCTCTCACGGAGCCAGATGCACACCAACATCTGCTGCAAGGAAATACTGCTCTGCTCCTCTGGCAGAAAGGAGAGAGGGAGAGAAACCATCACTGTAATTATGTATTTACTTTTAAAGCATTTGGGCAGAGAATCAGCATGAAAATACTGACAGCAGTGTGTCAGCCCAATGAGCACTGCCTCAGTTGTTCCACTAATGGCTAACAGCCTGCAACTGCTGCTGGAGAGGAGAGTTACCCTCAGCTCTGGCACTGTTTTACCTGTTTAGGGATTAAAATGCACGAGACTCCATCCTGTGCTCAAAGATCTCATGCACTGGAGAGCACGTGCAGAAACCCCACTTCAAACTCTGCAACAGCTTGTGGGGAGCAAAGTCTAATTACAGCCACCAAGAGCTCTGTCCCCAGCTCCTGCTGGGAGAAAAGCGAATAAAACTTGGATAACTGGCTGTGGCAGGGCTTTGGAGGGTGCCAAAGTTATTCCAACCCATCTTCCACTGCCCCAGGCTGCTCCAAGCCCCTGGACACCTCCAGGGCAGCCTGTGCCTCACCACCCTCCTGGAGAAGAATTTTTTCCTAAACAAAGCAGCTGTGGATGAGCATTCTGAGGAGCATTTTCCCGTGGAAAATAATTCTCCTGATGGAAAAGACCATTAAAAAGTTACCGGCTAAATTCGCTACAGATTAACTTCAACTGCACTTCAGAGGTGGTCACTAATTGCACTGGAGATGATTTATCAAGCACACAAGATTTTCTATTACAAAATTATTGATTAAAGCTGATGTATCTTAACCTCAATAGACTTCAGCCCAGTGCCCTGTCAAACACCAGCTGCTGTGGCCAAGGTCGAGCAGCAGCAGCACCAAATTATTTCATAGCTGCTGAATTCCCTCCCTGGTGCTGCAAGAAGAAGCTCAGTCCCTCATGGATCAAAAAAAAGATCCAAAAGTGGCATCCTGCAGTAAAACAAGGCACAAGGCTTCTTCTGCCTGGAGCTTGCTCTGAAAAGGACCTGTGGGATTCCCATCCTGGAGCACTTCTGAGACAAACAGAAAAAATGTCCCTTTCATTATTATTATCATTACTATTATTTTTTAAAAATTTTAGTCTGGGGTAGTAGACAGCCAAGTAACTGTAGGGCTGTAGTATTATCAGAAAAAGGCCAAAACCACCCTGGGAATGTGCAGTGGCTCCTCCAGAGCAAATTCACCACCCGGGGCTGCTCCGTGCTGGGCCTGGCTGATGGAATTCCTGTTCAAGCCAGGATGATTCTCCTCCCTCCCAGCCCTCCCCAAAGCCCCTGCAGTGTGGGGTCCCTGCCTGGCCACCCCCCAGCACGCTCTGCCTCTGCCAGGGAGATAAGCAAAGGATAAAATCCAATGCAGCCATTAATTTCCCAAAGCATCACCCGCCAGGCTCTGTCACATAATTACTGGCGGTTCCAGTGGAGTGAGAAATTCCAGCCCTTGCTGCTCCCACGTGGTCCACTTGTTAGGTTCTGGCTTTTGAGATTACATAGCCTGGATTGCACTTTGTGTACTTTTATAGAGGAGAATAAAAAAGGGAGAACAATTCCACCAGAGCCACTGTGCCACAAGGGAGTGCTCCCAGCGGGCTGCAGAAATCCCAAATTGGTTCATGGCTGGAGCTTTGAAATGCTCCTCCTGACATCTCCATGAGCCTGTGGCAGATCCTCTCCCCCTGCACACACAGACCAACCACTGTCCCCCTTTTTACAGCCACAATTTGCTAAACTGTGCCTAGATTAGATTTTGGAGCACCTTCCTAAGTGTCAGACAAAACTTCCTCGACCCTGTGCAATTTATGGCTCTGCTGACTTTCAGGTAACTCCTCCCTTCATCCTCTGAGGGGGGCATTGGGCAGGGTCCCCTTTCCCTGGAGGACTGAGATCCAAAGGGAACTTTATCCCAGCCCTGGCACACCTGGCTCAGCTCCCTGGCAGCACCAGGGGCAGCCCCAGTGTGCCAGCCCCAGGGCTTGTTTGCTTGATTTACTCACTGTTCTGTCAGAGGTAAGATACAAATCCTTAATTACACTGGGAAGCCCATTCTGGGTATTTTATTTCCTCTGAAAGCCCTTGCTGCCTTAAGTGCATTAATGAGTGTGTGGCTCTGCCCAGCAGAGCAGGGAAACGCTCCCAGCCAGCACAGCTGGATTTGGGCATGGGGAGGAGGGGAGGGGTGACCACACCACAGAGGAGCTTTTCTGCTCCCATCAGGATGTTTTCTGACAAGCAGCAACCTAAACAAATAAACCAAAGCCTAATTCGGGATCTCAATTACCATCTGTTGGATTTAGTGACTGCGGCGCCGTCTCTGCGTTTTCCAAGTTTAGCACAGAAACCCAGGCAGGAGAAGCAAAGCCACTGCTGGCTCGTGGCACAGAGGATGAACTTGCCTCGAACTCCTCATGCTGATATTTATGAAATGTTAAATCTTCATTTAAAAATGTTCCCTTAAGCTGGGTGACATGGCAATGAGTACGACCCATCACTAGCTCGGAGTCTCTGTTGCATAATAAGATTTAAGGTTTATGACCTACAAACAATCGCTTGGTGGCTCAGGACAGGCTGCAGGGAGCCGCCTCACACACACACAGAATTATTTGGATTCCCAAATGGAGTGATTTGCGTGTGGCACATCTGGTCTACGACCGCCAACGAATGAGTCTATGGGCTAATATGGACGAGTAACAGGCTGATGGAGAAACCATGATTGTAAAATGATTTGAAAAATATCTTAAGTTCTTTTGGATACAAAATAAAAATAAGAGAATACAGTTATAGCCAGTGTTTCAATTCCTGGGGGGGGGTTAATTTGAAAAAAAAAAAAAAAAATAGCATCAGTTTTACTGTGAGCATAACAGCATGTGCGGGTTCTTGCACGGGGGGGGTGCAGGTTGCCTACAGCCGGCTTCAATTGAAACTTCCAGATAATGGGATTTAACAAATAGGGCTCTATGGATCCAAGCAGTCAGCAGCTCTCTGCTGGGTTATCCCTACGCTTTCAATCAGGCCAGGGCTCTGCTTTTATCTGCCACGCTCGTTCGCGTTGATGGTGCCTGTAATATCAACTCGACAATGCATGTTCTACAACTACATCTACTGCTACCAGTACGACTACTACAGTGCATGCATTTAGTTCAGTCCCACAGATACATACACTCTAAGAACAGGCAAGGGGAGATGTGAAATGTTTTACGGGACGACAGGTGTTTTGTTTTTTAAGTAAGGGAAATTAATAAAAAACATCAAAAGAAAGAAAGTGTACAAAAAAATAGAGACATTTCTCAAGAGTTGATATGAGTCGTTTCTTGAACCGTTTCGTCCGAACAAGCAAAAAACATGCAACCAGCTGCTACTAACAAGAAGCTGGACACTGAGAGAGGATTAATAGGTGTGGACAAACCTTCCCGCTGAGAGCGCTCAGAAGAGTGTTTGAGAGGAGGTGTGCACGTCCGAGTGTAAGAGAGGCCGGAAAGTTTGCCTCAGAGACACCCTCTCTCACAGCAGCCCCAACCAAGCAAGAGAGAAAACAACAAAACATAACTGCTCACACTCACCATCAAGGTCAGTAGCTCACGTTACGAGATTTGTTATAGCTGGCAAGTATAAAGTCCAGTAAGGGGTTGTTGGGGCGCAGGGCTCAAAGGCAGCACTGGCAAGCCGGGACTGGGGCCCAAAATCCAGATGTGCCAGGGGTTGGGGAGGGGAGCAGCCCCTGCACTGCGCTGTCCCACGCTGCCCGAGGCAGCTGGCACAGGGCTGGATTAGTGTGGCCTGATGGGTTTTGTCTCCAGTCCTCAGGGAGGAATACTGATAGCAACAGGCTGGGAACTGGAAAAACCTCAGGCTTGTCAAGGAACCAAAGAGGAAGGAACGAGAACCCTCTCCTGCCAAATTTTCCTCATCTCGCTCTCCTGCCAGATGAAGCCCTCCCATGTCAAATGCAAGAGAAAAATGTGCCCCCCCCAATGACTGTATCTTAAAAAAAGCATTTACACGACAAAAATGTTTTACACGTAAAATATGTCAGGTGGATTCAAAAGAAACGTGACACTGATAGTGAAGTTGTCTAGGAGGAGTTTGCAGCATTCAGACTTTTAACTTTGCTCGTTTTCCGTGGCTCAGGTCCCAATTCATTAAAAAAATACAAGAATGGGTGAGGTTGTCAAAACCAGTGGAGGGGTTTGGCAGCACAGCCCCGCCCGCAGCGAATGGATGTGGGCAGAGCTGTGTGTGCTGGAAGGAGCTCAGCTGTCCCCTGGTCACTGGGATGGCATTGGGGACGATTCAGGACCCTGCTGGCACGCGAGCAGCGACGCGCGACGGGGATTTACGGTGGCACTGAGCATGGGGACAGGGACACGACCCTCTCTGCTGGCTGCAGGACAGACCTGCTGGGGCACAGAAGAACCTGTTCATCTAGCAAGGCCAGCTGGTGACATGCTGCCGTGGAAAAGGAAGGGGAGAGGGCAGGGAGGAGGCGCCCAGCAGGCTCCCTGCTGACTCAGCAAACATGTCCCAAGAGCAGGAATGTCACCCCAGGGACAAACCAAGGTGGTCAGTGCCCAGGGCCTTGGAGTGAGAGGGCTGCAGCTTGCTGGGGAGACCAAGACACGCACCTGAAGGTGGATGCTCCCTGTGGGTGCTCAGGCTGTGCTGGCACCGGTGCCAGGAAGGTGGGGAAGAGCCGGAGCTGCTGGAGAGGCAGCAGTGATGGGGACACCGATGACATGGACTGTCATCAATGCTTTCCAGGAACCCCCTGGACAAGGTTTTCTCTGTGCTGGGGTTGCTCCAGCAGCCCTGGGCAGAGCTGTCCCAGCGAGCTGGGGGCGGTGGATGTGCCTGCCCCGCTGTTTCCCAGCTCTTTCCCATTTCCTGGCTGAAAGGGGGGAAAGTGGGGGCCAGCCGTGCTGTGCTCTGTGCTTGGGACCAGGCACGAGGGAGGGAGGAGGGCTGTGCGAATTTGTGAAGGAAAAACAAAAAACCCAACTGAAAAGGAAAGAAGGAAAAAAAAAACCAACAAAAAAAAAGACCCCAGCCATTTTTCTTGTAATGAATCGGGCCCGTACACTGCAGCGCAAGATCGATCGGACTCCACTGCTCCTGGATACAATTCACTACCATTGCTGATGGAGTGGCAAACCCAGGATGTCCCTACAAAACCAGCTTGGGATGGAGATGACTCTACAGAACCCCCACCCCGCTCCCAGAGCACGGATGTGAGCGGGGCCGGTGACAAACCCACCTTCCTCCTTGAGACTCGGGGCTGGGGGGGACGGGGCTCTTTGGGGTCAGTTTTGGGGGTTTTTTGCCAGTTTTGTGCACGCAGGTAATTTTGAGGCTTGAAAAAGACATTTCCAAACACCATACTGCTCTTTAAACTTGCCAGAAAGGGTGTTGTTAATTTAGGGTTAGATTTAGTTTCGTATTGCAAGTTCAAATCAAAAAAACAAAAAAACCAAAAAAAACAAATCAGAAAACCCAACAAAAGAGAAACCAAAAAACACTCAAATTAAAGACAAATGATTTTCAGGCACAGAATTGATCAATGCTCAGTTCAGTTGTAACGGGCACCAAAAGCACTCCGATTAAAAAAAAAATAATAATAATCAGGGAAGCAACGTTAATCCAGCCAAACCCTCTGTGCCTTGCTAAGGGGCAACTCACCAGGTCTGTTTGCACGTAAAACAAAACCTGAAGGGCAAAACATGAGGAAGAGGCAGAAACAATGAGGTCTGTTTTCCTGGAAGCATATGCAAAAGCAATCTTGGGTTTTGTTTGGGTTGGTTTTGTTTTTTCTCCCCTCTTTGGGTTTGTTTTTCCCCCTCCGTGCTGGGGCAGTAGGAGAAGCTGGGAGTCGGGGGATCCCCACAACCAGGCTGGCAAGTCACCCCTTAGGCTCTCGACATGCCACAGGATGGAACTGGTACAGAGAGTCCTTTGTAGCCTGCAAGCAGTGCCAGTTTGCATGGAACGGAGTTCTCCTGGTGTCTTTCTTTGGCCTCCATGGCACCAGGCTCTGGCTCGGGACACGCCTGGCCCTGCGCCCACCTGCTCCTCCCTGACACCTGGGGCTCTCGGGAAGAGCCTGGTGAAGCCAAGGCACTGCCCCAGAGCCCCCCAGAGCCCCCAGCCCGAGGGGCTGCCAGCCCTGTGCCCCCAGGACAGGCTGGCACAGGGGACACGGGGCTGGCAGTGCCATGGCTCACTGAGGGCTGCTCTGAGCTCTGCACCTGAGCAAAGCGCTGCTCGTTCACCTGAGCTGCAAAATTTAAACCTTAAGGCAATTGGCAACCACTGATTTCTTTATTTCCCTTAAGGGGAAGAAAAATAAAAAAAAAAAAAAAAAGAAGTTTTGGGAAGGACAGAAGAAAAGCTTTGTGGCTGCTCATGGAAGCAGTGGGGTGGGAGCAGGCAGGGATGGGTCAGTGCTGGTGGCACAAGTGATGCCACCCCAAGGGACACAGCCCCTCGCAACAGGGATGGGTCAGTGTCACCATGTGCTGGTGGCACAAGTGATGCCACCCCAAGCGACACAGCCCCTCGCAACAGGGATGGGTCAGTGTCACCAGGTGCTGGTGGCACAAGTGATGCCACCCCAAGGGACACAGCCCCTTGCCACAGGGATGTCCCTGCTGGCCACGGTGGAGGAGGTGACAGCAGCCCCAGGCACGGCGGGAGCACCCAGAGCTGCTGCCACCACCTCAGCCCAGCCCCAGCCTCCTCTGAGAAACCAAAACTTTTTTTCTGAAAACACAAATTCAATCTGTTTTTTTGGGGTGTCTTTTAGAGCCTCGAATTTAAACCAAACAAATGAAGAAACCAACGCAATGAAGGAATAAAGAAAGAAACAAATTGGAATATCTACCCTGGTTTTTGGCAGTTCTCACACCAATCTCCTGCAGGTGCTCCAGCCCCCGTGGCCTCTGCTTGTAGTTTGGGTTTGGGTCAGGATTGATTACTTATTTTTTTTCTCTAATTTTTTTTTTTTGATTGATTGTTTTCAGGTCCCCAGGATAAGTGTGAGGAAAATCAGAGAAATGATGGAGAGCTGCAGCCACACAGAATACCGACAGAGCTTTTACCTGACCCTGCACTCTGAGGGTTTGCTCTTCCACGGGCCCCCCTACCTGATCCTCTTGCTGCTGCCACGGCTGCCGCTGCTACTGGTCCATAAGCCGCTGCTGGGAAACCTGGCCGTGGAGAAAAGGACAAGGGTAAAGACAGGAGCCAGAGGGCACCACGAGTCCCTGCAGGGCACAGCCACCAGTGCCACCAGAGCTGGGGACAGCCCAGTGGTGGCACAAACCCCCTGGGCACAGAGGGATGGCCATGGCACGCCAGGGAGCCAAGGACAGGCTGGAGGCAGAGCCTGCAGCGCTCAGTTTGTGTCTCCCTGCACCAGAACGGGGTCAGCCCGCCCCACAAACAGCCAGGGGATTCTCTCCCGGGCTGATTTGCAAGTGATAATAACGTGCTGGTCTATAGACAAAGCAGTAATGGAAAATATGAGGAGGTCCTCGTGTCGAGATCACAAATTCGCTGGGATCAAGCAGAAAAAATTCAATGGAATGTGGTTTGAAAAAGGAAGAAAGAAACAAAGGAAGGAAGAAGCTCTTGAAAGCAAACCAGCCGCAGATCAAGGAGCTCTGTGACATCCCCCCTGCCCCAGGGAACTGAGCCCTCACAGAGAATGGAATGCTGCCAGCAAGATTGCAGATTTGCTTAATTAATATTCAAAAGATCTGCCAGAGACTCTGACTTTCAATATATGTGTTTTAAGAGGGCAATGGCAAAGTCCAGGCAATCAGCAAGAACCCCAAACCCCAAAGTCAACGACTCCAGGGAGGTTCCTGGTCTCTGGGAGCTCCAAATGCTCCTGCCACCCCACAGGTCAAGCCCAGGGTGGCCACCACGATGGGACCTGGTCCTTGGGAGGGCACCAGGACAGAACCACAGCTGCTTTGCAAGGCTGAGGAACCACAGGAGAACAACTGAGAAAGAGAAGAGTGAGGCTGAGAGCGAGAGAGAGCCCAGCACACTACAGCCCACCACCTGCAGCACTATGGCTCAGCTACAGCTCAGCTACCAGGCCAAGGAGCAGACTACTAGGCTAGAAGAACTTCAAGCTACTTAAAACATCAATCAAAAAAGACATACTTGCATTTAAATATGGTAATAGGGCTGTTGGGGGGAAAAAAAAATAGCAGAGGTAAATGTGTGCAGAGGATGGCCAGGCTGGTGATTCCTGTGCACAGAGAGCAGCACTGCACAGCCAGCCCTGCTCCTCCTGCTGAACCTGAACTGCCAGAACCTCTGTGCAGGGGATTGGGGGGAAACATCCACACTGGGGCATCCCACAACCACTGCTGAGCCTGAGTGTTAAATTCTAAATTCCCTCTCGCTGGTGATAGAGCCAGCACCCACCCTGGGTGGGTCCCCTGACACATGGTTATGGCTGGAGTGAGAAGACTTTGGTGTTAAGAGTAAAACCAAGCTCCAGAGAGCAATCTGCAGGACAAGGGCTGAGGCTCTGGGGCTTCATTTTCATGCGGAGCCACGGCTGGGCCAAGCTCCAGCCCTCCCAGCGCGGCTCAGGCAGGAGCAGAGCTGGCACTGGCCCCTGTCCCTCCCTGCCTGGCCAGGAGCAGTGACCTCAGCGTTCCCATGGCACTCCAGGACCAGCTGGCCACCCGCAGGTCCCTCCTTTGGAGGCTGCAGGGGCTCCCTGAGCCATCGCACGGGATCGGAGCCGCGCGTTTTCCAGGGAATGAAATGCCGCTGCCAAAACCAATCAAATCCCCTTCAAATCACCAAGCATCCCCTGAGAACGGCACAAAAAGCGGGGCTGGAAAAGTTTGTTTCTCTTGTTCAGCTGCCAGGGACGCTCAGGATCTATTTGAAATGCAGGACAAAAAGTTTTGCCATGCAAAAGAAGAGAGCAATAACAAGGGTGGGGAAGGCGCTCCACGGAAAGAGCCCGAACAAAGGCTCCGTTATTGCATTCCAGAGGACAGATGTGTGAAAAATTAATCCCTCCGCCCCTGAAGAAAGCTTTTATCCCAGCTCTGAGATAAAAGCATCCCTGTGCCACGGCACTCCAAACAGCTCAAGTGTGATTGCTGCTCGTGCTCCGTGCGGGAGCACCGCGGGCTCCGGGAGCCGAGATGGAAACCGGGATTGATTATCCAGATCGGCAGAGCCCTGCTCACCGATCCACTCACAGGATGGCTCCAGCACTGGAGGATCCCCCAATCAATCCAGCCCACTGAAAGCCATCGATCCCTGCTGAAATGCCCTTTGCCAGGCGCCACATCCATGGCTGGCTCAGCTGGGAGCAGCCTCCCTGTCACTGCTGCCGAGCCACTGATGCTGTGTGACCTCCCAGCTCACCGTGTGCCTCTGAGCCTCTCTGCTCCTGACCCTCAGCAGGGATGGGCAGCTCACACCAGCCCTCTCTGCCTGATGGGGATCCCAGAGTGGGGCACTGGGGATGCTGGAGCAGGGCACAAGGAGAGTTTGTAGCCAGCAGGGTGAGAACAGTGGACACAGATTTCCTCAGCAATGCCTGGGGAGGGCAGGAATCAGCAGTGGCACTGGAGACTGGGGGGTTCAGCATCCCTTTGCTCCCTGTGCCAGCCTCCCAGGTCATTTCTAACAGCTTGGGGGTGCCAGGAATGGGTGCAAGGGAAGCACTGATGGCAGCACCTCTGGATCCCACCCTGCACGATCAGGAGCATGGCCAGCACCAGCCCCACTCCCTCTGAGCCTTCTGAAGTCACCTGGAAAATCACAAGGGTGGAGGGAGAGATCAATCCATGCCTGGTGTGTTTGAGGCACTGATTTTGAGCCCTGTGCTCTGTGTGCCCACTGCTCCCACTGCCCAGAGGGAACAAAGCCCAGAGCCCCTGCAGAGCCAGCAGTGCCCACTCCAGGCACTGCAATTAGAAGGGATTTTACAATAAACGCTTTGCACTGGGCTCACACGCTGTCCAGGAAAGCCCTGAGGATTCACAGCAATTTCATGCTCTCTCATTGCTCAGAATGAGCCAAAACCAGCGTTCCAAGTGCAATTTTTCACAGATAAAATTCCCTGCTTCCTGCATCAATAGTTTCACTTTAAACAGTGAAGCAGGGAGGGAAGATGGACAGATCTGGGTTAAATTCTTTGCCCTGAGGTCCCAGATTCAGTCCATGGCTGCTGCCTGTCCAAGGCTCAGGTGAGTTTGGGACAAGGGGGATCACAGGATGGCCACAGCCCCACTGTGTTGCTCTGGGCAGTGGGATCCCAGGATTTAGCAGATTTTCCAGGGGGTTGTGAACAAATCTGGTGAGCATGATGCTGCCTGAGCAGGGTCAGTTTTACCTGGGCTTTAGGGGCACACCAGATCTCTGCCCTGCTGCATCTCCTGCTCTGCTGGGACCATTCCTTCTGAAATCTCTGAGTTCTCCTGCCCTCCAGCCTGGGCTTGGCCACCAGGCAACCACAAGGGAAGAACCCAAGAACCATCTGTATCCTCTCCCTCCTCCTGCAGCTCTGGCTCTAAAGAAATCACTGACTCCTTCACTGCTCTGATCAGCCTTTGAAGACCCCAGATATCCTCAAACCACACACAACCTTGTCCTCTACAACCAGTCACACAACAGGAATCAACCTCAAAAAAGATCACAAAATTAGTTCTCACATCAAAAAATACCATGCCAGGAATTTCCTCTGCTTTAGTGGCCAAAGCACTTGAGCACCTGAGGTCATGTCCAGACTTCAGCAACGAGCACAGGGATTTAAAACAAGAAAATGGAAGCTGAGATGCTCAGATCACCACCTGACTCCAGAAAACAGCCAAAATCATGGAAGAGGCAGGGAGAATTCAATAAAAGCCATCATGAAACCGCACCTAAGCAGGACCCCCCTTGCTGTGTGCCCAGGGGGTGTTTGCAGAGCTCACACACAAGCAGTGCCTGGTCTGTGCAGGGTTTTTGGGGGTCCCTGTGCTGAGGGCATCGAGCTCAGAGGCTCCTCCACCCCCCAACACTTCACTCATTTACAGCCCTGGTGCTCCTCAGTGTGTGACCTGAACCCTTCAGGGGGGGAACCTGATCTCTCAGGAAAGCAGTGAAAAGGCTGGAATATGAATTAATGTGCAGGCTGGGGTGGGGAGAGCTGGGGGGCTGATCCCCCTTTTCAACAGCACTCCCAGGAGCTGATCCCCCCTTTTCAAAGGGCATTCCCAGGAGCTGATCCCCCCTTTTCAAAGGGCATTCCCAGGAGCTGATCCCCTATTTTCAAAGGGCATTCCCAGGACCTGATCCCCCTTTTCAAGCAGAGTTCCCAGGAGCTGATCCCCCCTTTTCAAGCAGAGTTCCCAGGAGCTGATCCCCCCTTTTCAAGCAGAGTTCCCAGGGGCTTTGATCAGCCCGAAAAGCTGCACCAGGCTCACAGCTGTCATTTCAGATGGGCTCTTGCTTGCATTATTCTTTCCATTAGGCTGTGTTATCCTCTTTGGAGGATCTTTAGGCTTCATTTCAAAAGTATCAGAGACTCAAAACCATGAAGCAGAAGAGCCTGGTATTTTTTTTTTTGAAGGCAGGCAGGCGTGGGTCCAATTTGCCGGGCAAGAATGTCGCCTTTAATGGTGAACACACACAAGGGAAAGCTCCAGCCCAAAACAATCCCTTTATGTTTAAAACCTTCATCTTCCAGGCTCTCTGTCTCACACTCCCCCTCCCTTTCTATAAGGAAACACGAATGAGAAAGAAAAAAAACCTGCTACTACTCCAAGCTTTAGATGAACAACTCGGTGCTGAATATTTAGAGCAGAACATACACCCAGAGAAATCAAATGCTCCCAAGAACTGATCAAAGATTGGGGTTCTACCACATCATCCACAACTCATTACCACGTTTTAGTAGCAATTAACTCCTTGGGATTTGATTGCAGACTCTATGAAGCTTTCTCAAAGTCCACAGGAATTTTTTGGAATGTCCTGGGACAGTGCCACCCACACAGAGCTGATGAACAGGACCCAGCACAGCTCCAGGGAAACAGGACAGGGCTCTCCTGAGCTTTTAATCAATCCTGGTAACACCTTTAGCATCCCCAAGCCTGCTCTGAGCCCTGCACTGCAACAGCCCCTGAGGTGCCTCCCTTTGTCCTTTCCCACTGTGTTACATCAACCCTGTTAAAATCTCTTCCAGCAAATCAGGGAATTTCAGCCAGAGCACGCTGTGGATCAGGGAGCCTCATCCCAGGGCACAGCCTGACCAGGTCTGTCCTGCTCACACCCCATGCCTGCCTGCACTGGGTGTTATGGTGAGCAAACATCCCCATTCTGGAGTTCCAACAGAACAATAAATCCCAAATATAGGTAATTTAAAATTTGGCACTCCCACTTTATGTACAGTAAATGACCCATTTTTCAGCTGTTGGGACTCTCAGGCTGTGGTTTTTAGGACGAGAATGGTGCATTTCTGCCCAGTAATTACTTTATGCATCAGTGAGACAAAGCCTTGTTTGTCCCCAAATCATCATTTTGAGGCATTTCAAGTGCAATAACCCTCTTGCAGTTATTTCACTCAACTGAAAACTGGGAAACTTCTCAAAGGCAACAAAACCTATTTATCCAAAAAACTCAGACCAAGAAGCAAAAGCTGGCAGCTGATTTAGGTTATCAATACCCACATCCAGCCTGCCCCTGCCCTCTGGCAGCACAAAGCCATTCCCCCTCGTCCTGCCCCTCCAGGCTCCTGGTAAAGCCTCTCTCCATTTCTCCTGCAGGCTCCCCTGAAGCCTTCTCCTCTCCAGGATGAAGAATTCCAACCCTCCCAGCCTTTCCTTGCAGGAGAGGTGCTCCATCCCTTTCTTGGTGGATATGAAAGACTCCTCAGGACTCGCTAAAACTCATTTTGAAGGCCAAAGCCAAACATTAAACATTAAAAATCCAAGAGGTGAAGTACCAAGGAACCCCCAGCTCATGGCCCTTCTGCAGCACAGAACTCTGAATTTCTACATTTCATTCCCTGCTGCTGGGTGAGCAAGGGCAGCTTAGATGGAAGGAACCACATTAAGGCACCTATTTGGAGTTCAGCAACGTGGCACTGATTTGCTTCAAGCCTCATTTCTGCTGCTCTGACGGTGAAGAAAATGAGCTATTTGGTTAAGCTGCTTGTCTCCATTTTTATGAATGATCTAAACTATCTGGGCAAGTATTATTTAAAGACAGGTCCTTGATGATGAACAAAGGCATAAAAAGAACTCGTGTCTGGAGGCTGAAGCTGGAGAAATTCAACACTCCATAAAGGAGAAGGCAGTTTATCACAGGACAAGGTTATCAGAGGGTGGGGAACTCTTCACCACTCTGTGCAGCTCAGCCAGCACTGGCAGGACCTTCCCAGTGCCTCACTGGGCATTCCATGATCCATGTCAGGAAAGAGGTCACAGCACAGGATGGGGATGCTGAGCCCAGAAATCTCCAAGGCATTGCTGGAGCAATTCTAAAACATCCACATTTGAATGTTTCTGTGCTGCAGTGAGGCTGATCTTGTCCAGTTCTTTGCAACCCCAGTTTTTAACAGCTTTAGTTAAACCTGTCCCTGCTGAGGCACAAGGCTTGGATAGAGAATTCCTCAGAGCAGGATGGGCATTGCCAGACCCTGCTCCTCCTCCTGCACAGTTATCCAGGTTTTTCTGCACACTGAGTGCTTGTGTCATGCCTCTTTACTCTTGTGAATAATTGCTCTCATTAACCCTCCTGGTCACTGCAGCTGTGTCCTGCTCACACTGCTCTGGAGCTGCAGCTCACCCCAAACACAAAGACTCTACAGACACCAGCAGGTTTGCATTCCTTTTCCTTGTCTCTCCTCTCTGCCCCTTCAGGATCTCTCATTTTCAGGGCAATGAACCTCGAGTTTCAAACACCAGGCACAGATCAGTGAGCAGCAGAGAACAGGACAATCAGTGCTCAAGTTCAGCGTTCAAGATGTTCTTATTTCTCAGTTATTCAAGTTATAAGTGGAGAAAAATCTAATGAAGGCAGTTTTGGGTCTCAGCCAGATGTGGTATTTAGGGAAACCTCCAGAATCCTCTCCCACTGAGAGGATGGGGCAGGAAAAGGGGGACAGGCTCCATTTTCACTGGGAGCCAGACCATCAACACAGACCAACAGCTTCTCTCTGGACAATCCCACCTCAAATCTAACAGCCAGATTACTTTGAGGGTGGAGGGAAATAGAAGATGAAAAAGGCCTTCTACACAATTCTCTGCAACATCAAAAAGCCCAGCTTTTCTCAGAGAAACTGTGCCTAAAGGGCAAAGGTGCTTCAGCTCATCTTGGACTCAGAGAACAGCTCTAGAGACATTTATTCCTGCATCAAAACACAATCATCTAGGCAGAACTTGAAGGAGAGCCTTCTGGCTGGAGATTTATGGGCTCTGCTATATTAATTTCCCAGTTTGCTGTCTGCAATTCCAGCTGCTGCTCCCTCCAGGGATGCTCCTGCAATGGGAACGGCACAAGAACACCCAAAGCTGGGCTTTAAACCAGGCCCAGACTAAAGCCTTTGTTTTCAGGCTGAAAGGAGAGGTGTGAAGAGGTGACTCAGGTGGTTCCAAGGTCCCAAATGCACTCTGTGAAGCAGTGATGCATGCAGATGCAGTGATGTGTTCAGGGGGAACAAGGCATGCAGTGCAGGAGAGCAGAGCAGTGCAGGAAGGGTTAGACAAAGGAGTGAGAAAATCTCCAGCTTTGTTCCACATCTCCTGCTGTTACAAGGCTTAACTAACTGAACAATTTAAAATGGGTTTTACATCCCCTCCTCCTACTTTGCAGCTGCCACCAGGTCCTCCTTTCCTGAGCATTACATTTGATCATTCCAGTACCACGACCAGACAAACTTTGCTCCCATTAGTAAATGTTCTACAAGCCTTGCACTTGTGTAGCAGTGCTTGAAGAGTGTTTTACAGAGCTGACCCCTATTAATACAGACTTCATCACTGCCTGTGGGTGCAGAAGCCACGTGCAGACAGCACTTTAAAATCACTTTTCCTCAGCAGAGCAGGGAGCTGTGTGCTGCAGCACTGGGGATGTGCTGTGGGGTCAGTTCACAGCCCCCAGGCACATGGGCACAGGGAATGGGGGTTTGGGGTGCTGCAGCCACACCTTTTCCATCCCCTGCATCCCTTCCAGGCCATCAACCAAGGGGGAACTTGTGGACAGAACCTGCACTGGGGTGAGCTAAACCCCAGACAGGAACCTCTGTCCTCTCTCCTCCTCCTCTCAAGACACAAAGACTTTAGCACACCATAACAATTCCCCTTATCTTTGGCACCAGCTCCTCCTCCTCACCTGGAAAATTCCAATTTTCTAGCTGTTAGCTCCTGGGCAAGCAGCACACACAGCTCCAGACAGGACCTCCCTGCCCAGCCCTGGTGGGTGAGCACTTGGGACTGGCACCAGCACAGAAACTCAGTCCAGCTCTACAGAAATTTGGTTTAAATGCTCTCACAGTAACAAACCCCATCAGTCTGAGCCTTTGAACCACCTTGGGCTGCATTTCACTGCCCCAGGCACTGCAGGAGCATGACCCAAGGCTGAGCTCGTGGCCTTTGCAGCACCAGCATTAATAAGCAAATATATTTCCCTGAGCTCTGCAAAGTTTGTGAAAATATTTGTTTTCCTCACCTCTCACCATATACAAAGGTTTTAATAAGCTTTAACAAACATACAAGCAAACAAACCCTTAATTAAAATAAATAATTAAAATTTCTAACCTGAAGGCTTCTACGAAACTTCGACAATCCCCAAACACTCAGGTGATGATGGGAGAAAAGAGAACTGGGGTAAATCAGTGCAGGAACATCCCACCACAGTGCTGCAGGACCAGTGGGGATGCTGCAATTTCCTCTCCCCCCACTTCTGAGTGCATTTTGTCATTTTTTTTTGGGTGTAATTTTTTGCTGTAAACATATTTCACATGTAACTGCTCCTCTGCAGGTTCTTCAAACAGTGGGTCACACACACTGAGTGATGGTTGTTTTATTGTTTTATTCAACTGTCATTGGTACTGGTTATTTGGGGCATCCAAACCAAAATATTGAAATTGCAAGCTAAGAGAGCAGCAACACAGCAGATCCGTTGTAAACAATTTATTATTATTTTCTACCTCAGTTACTTACAGGAAAAAAGTCATAAAAAAAAAGAAAAAAAAAGAGAAAAAAAAGAAAAACAAAAGAAAAGCACAGATGGACTATTTACAAAAAATGAGAAAATTCACAATAGCTGAAATGTTTGCAAATCATGCACACTAAGACAAGTTCACAAAAGCAAAGCAATTCATAGCAAAAAAACCCAAACAAAATAATAAGAAGCCATACAGATTAAAAAAAGCTATTGCCTGCAGAAAAGTCAAAAGAAAACTACCCAAGTATTACATCAAGCATCTTTAATGAAATGAACAGCACAGCCATGGATTGTAGAGCCTTTGACACTGACATTTTAAACAAGTGGATTAACAAACATTAAAATGCATTACAGTCCTACTGTAAGCATGCAAGGTACTTCTCACAAACTTGTCAAATGGGCAGCAGCACTTCCAGAAAGCAGGATTTGAACAGAATGTGTGTTTTCTACCCAGAATCCAGAGTCTGGTGCTGTTAAAGCCAATGCTGGAGGTTTGCAGCTCTCCTGCCACGTGGGCAGAGATGAAGTGAACTGGGGCAGCTGAAGCAGGGAAAGCTTGGCCACAATTTAGGAAATTTGCCCATGATTTGCAAGCAAAGCTTGGAAGGAGAAGCAGCTGCAGAGGGAGCGTGCAGGACCATCACTGGTCAGAGCTGGGATCAGAGAATCAGAGAAACCCAGAAGGGGTTGGGTTGGAAGGGACCTTAAAGCTCACCCAGGACAGGGACAGGGACAGGGACAGGGACACTCCTGCTGTCCCAGGCTGCTCCAGCCCCCTGGCTCTGGGATTGGGGCAGGAATTTCTGGGGAGGGGGCACAGCAGCTGCCTGAGCCCTCCCTTGGTGACATCTCACCCCTGTGTGATGGTGGCAGCTCCCCAGGAGCCCCCAGGCCAGGGGAGGGGAGGGACACGAGTGGGGCTGTGACACCAGGGGTGCCAGGGACAGGAGGTGCCCATCTTGCTGCACCCTGAGTGGGATTTGTGCCACTGCTGGATATTAAAAAGCACCAGTCACTCTCCCTGGGGCTGTTTGTGACACCAAATCTACCCAAGCACCCTCCCTGCCTCGCTGGTAAAATGATTTCTAAGAAGTTTGTGAGAAGTCATGCCTTCAGAACGCCCCTGACCCCATCCTTGTGAGTTACATTCCAAGTGGGCATTAAAAACTCATAACAAAGCAGAGGAAAAAAAATAATTAAAAAAATAAAAAGCAAACTCAAAGCAGTGAGGATATGGAGCCTTTAAAAAAATAAAAATAAAATAAAAAGTCCAGTCAATCAAACCAGCCAGTAAGAGCAGCAATTTTTCAGTGGACATTGATATTAAACATGGACCACCCAGGCTTTCTCTGTCTCTCTCTCATTAGCACTGTAGTAAACCCAGATTAATTTGTTATGCATCTTTAAGAACTAGTTGATAAAAATTATGTCTTGTGAAATCGGCAAATAGTCTGCAAAGTGAAATAAGAACAGAAATTAATAGATTAAACTGAAAAGATAAGTCCCAGAAATAAAAAAAAAAATAAAAAAAAGAAGAGACACAGAAAGGGAGTGATTGCAATTAAAATAATAAAAAAAGAGGCAATGTACTGCATGAGGAAGGGCTGGGAGGAACAAGGGGATGGGAGGAGACAGAGCAGCTGCCAGAGGGTTGTGTCTTGCCCCTGGGGCTGTCCCATGCCACAGGAAACAGAGATGTGGGAGAGGATGGGGACAGGACATGGGACAGCCCCTGAGGGGACAGGGAATGGGGATGCAAACAGGTGGGTGTGGCATTTGTACCTCAGTCACTTGGACAACAGGAAAAACCATCAGGGCAGCTCAATCAGAAGGGAATTCCTTTTCCTGCTCTGATTTACTGAGACAGAAGCTGGGCAGCTGTGAGGGCTGAGCCCAGCCCTGCCCAGGCAGGGGATGGAGCAGGCTCAGGACAGGACTGAGCTGTGCCAAGCACTGGGAGCAGCCCAGAGGCACTGGGCACTGCTCTGAGTGTTTGTGCTGGGGCTGCACCACCCCTGGGGCTGGGGAGGGATGAGAGGAAGCTCTCAGACCCGAGATGCTCCTGCAGAAACAGCCAAGAACTTCTCCAAATCACAGCATCGAGATTCTAAACCTGACAACTCCCTCCTGAGAGGCTCTGTGCCCCAAACACCTGCTCAGCACAGGGACCCCATCCTGAGCCCCTTTGTGATTCTGGACACCAGAGCCCCTGAGGAACTCCCAACCACTCTGCAGAGCTTCTGATTGCTGCTGAGGAGTGTCTGATCTGAGCAGGAGGGGCAGAGCTTGGGGCAGGGGAGCTCAGCAAGGTGAGACAGGACCCTGAGCATCTCCTGGCACTGCCTGGCTCCCCTGGGCCCACAGGGACCCAGCTTTCTGCTGGGACAATCCATCTGGATTTTTTTTTTTTTTCCATATTCCATCTCTGCAGGAGACTGAAAATAACCAGGCAGTAACTGCAAGTCCTGCTTTGATAAAAACAAGCCCTTAACAAAAATACATCTAAGGAGGGGTCGAGTCAAGGGTGCCTTTGCTGTCAGCGAGCAAACACGTTTGCTTTAGACATGTTTATAATTAAACTCATCTAAGCCCTGCCAGTTTCCAACACTGAGCCCATCAAAGGTGTCTCTCCTTCAATGCCTTTGCATGAATCAGCAGGTACATGGACTTGTGAGGAGTCAGAGCACGAGACAACACACCAACACTGCTGGAGCCCCCTCCTCACCTCCAGCCCTGCTGCAACCCTGCCAGACCAGACCCTGCTGGTTCCAGCAGAACCAGAGTGGTGGCACTGCACCTGGGGGCAGCAAATGTCACCCCAGCAGCTGTGCCTGGCACCCCAGATGTTTCACACCTGGCCTGGCCCAGGTGGAGAATGCACCACAGGTGGGAAGAGGTGGCTCAGCTTTCAGAAGAGCCCTGCATTAGTGAATTCAGACAAACAAACCCTCACAGTGCTGCTCCCCTTGGTGTTACCACCCTGCAAACAACAGCTGCACCATAACCCCATCACAAGGACACTGCTCACCCTGCAGATGACAACAATCTGCATTTTCCACAGCAGGGTCTCATCCTGTCACTCAGGGCTGCACACAAGGCTCCAGGTTGGCCCCAGTGTGCCAAGCACTGTCCCCACGTCCTCACCCACCCTAGAGAACCTTCCTGTGAGCTGCTGGCTCCCCTCCTGCCCTCCCTGCTCACTGCAGGGGCTCCCTGAGTGTCCCTGGCACCCCAAGTTCCCACCCCTGAGTGATGAGGCTGCTGAGACACCCAGGGGTGCCCTCACCATGGTGGGACCTCAGTCCCACCAGGGCAAAGCCCTGCTTTGCTTTTTCCAGCTGAAGAACCCTGGGGTGAAAGGGAACTCCGTGTGCTGGGTGCTGCCAGTGCCACTGGGGGATGTGCTGGACTGGGCCAAGGCTTGGATGGGATTTGTCTGATCCCCACCCTGGAAATGTCCAAGGCCAGGCTGGATGGGGCTCTCAACACCTGATCTGCTGGATCAGGGCTGCTCACTGCAGAGGCTGCACCTCTGCAGGTCCCTTCCAGCCCAAGAGTGGATGATGCAATCCCTCCAAAGCCATCTTCCCCTGGAACTTGGAACTTGCTATAATAGATAAGGTATCCTAGATAGCAAGGTTGAGCCAAATTCCTTAAGAATTTGGTCACTCTCCTAACACTTTGGAAGATAATTGGTTAGAAATTAGTTTGTGTAATTGGTCAGTTCACCTTTAGAACTTCTCACTTAGACTGGATGCTGTTCTTTGAATAAACTTTTATTGGCTGTAGTTTCAACCCCCCTTGAACCTATAAATATGATTCTGAGAGAATCCTGCTTGACTCCCTCGGCATGAAATAAAGATTCTTGTGGAACACAAGCAAGGCTCTGGTCTCTCTCTGCTGGCTGATGTGAGCTCCTGAGAGATGGCTGATCCATATTAGCACTCTCAGCTCCTGGTACAACAACCACCAGGGACCAAAAGGAAGAGTTTCCACCCAAGCACTCTGTGGCTCCCCGAGCCCATCCCAGCACAGGGAACGGAGGCGACGCCGAGCCCAGCACCCCGAGCTGGGAGCCCCAGAGCCCAGCAGGGAGCACAGCCAGGCTCTCTGACACAGCCAGGCTCTCTCTCTGAGCACAGCCAGGCTCTCTGAGCACAGCCAGGCTCTCTGAGCACAGCCAGGCTCTCTGAGCACAGCCAGGCTCTCTGAGTGAGCACAGCCAGGCTCTCTGACACAGCCAGGCTCTCTGACACAGCCAGGCTCTCTGAGCACAGCCAGGCTCTCTGACACAGCCAGGCTCTCTGACACAGCCAGGCTCTCTCTCTGACACAGCCAGGCTCTCTGACACAGCCAGGCTCTCTGAGCACAGCCAGGCTCTCTGAGCACAGCCAGGCTCTCTGACACAGCCAGGCTCTCTGACACAGCCAGGCTCTCTCTCTGACACAGCCAGGCTCTCTCTCTGAGCACAGCCAGGCTCTCTGACACAGCCAGGCTCTCTGAGCACAGCCAGGCTCTCTCTCTGAGCACAGCCAGGCTCTCTGACACAGCCAGGCTCTCTGAGCACTCCAGGGAAGGGTCACTTACCACAGGCCAGCACGGGGAGGGGTGTGCAGGTCCCTGCGTGCGTGCCTGTGTGCAGCTCTACAGAATCTACGGAAGGAAAAACCCATCAAAGGGAGGGCATCAGCTCTCCAGACATCTCTCTTGCTTCCATTTTTTCTTTTTTTAATTTAAAAAGTTTGTTTTCAAATAACCAGTACCAATTTATACGTTAGGAAAAAAATGCTGTTGAAAATAATGTCGCTATAAAAGTCTATTTTTAAATAGTTAAGAAAAAAAAAATAAAAATTTTGCTGTTGTGTGAGATGCTCCCTGCAGACTTGCCTGTCTCAGCTTGCAGCTATGGACTTTAAAAAACAAGGAAAAATACAAAAAAATAAAAAAAAAAAAGAAGGAAAGAGGGGAAATAAAGCAAATCTGCACATGGAATGTACGTACCTGGGAACTGATAACTGTAACTTGGGGCAAATCCAGGATATCCTCGGCCATATGTTGCAACAAAATTCGGGTAACCTTGATCACAGAAATGAAAAAAAAAAAAAAAGAGAGAGAGAGAAGTTTGAGGATTAATGAAGAGTTTTTTTGAAAAGTTTTTTTTTCCATTTGTTTTTTAACACAACACACAATGACAGGGAGGATGTGGGTGAGACCTAATTTTACGGAAGGTATTAAAAAATCAGATTTATTCTGCTCATGCCAAACTGCAGAGAGGTTTCATCATTATCCTGAATAGAAACATCTCGAGCTGGCCCAGCTCCGAGCAGGAGCCCTGTCACTCTGCTAATTAACATGCACTTTGGTGTCTGGAGCCCAAGGACTGTGCATACTTGTTAGCTGGAAGAGTAAATGCCAAATGCTAAGGCTAAACACATAACACGGGTTTGCTCTGACATTTGGAGAGCTTACAATGAATGTACTTTGCTTCAGAGCTATTGACAGTTGGAGATTAAGGTAGTAGTAATTCTTTATCCCGGGAGTGTGAAGGACAACAGTTAACACATCAAAGAGTTGGAGGCAGCGGCAGCAACGAGCCGGGGAGTCAAAGAGCTTTTAATTTTTCAGGAAAGTAAAAGGAAGCTGCAGGAGGTGCTTCTGAAGGCCCCTTGTGAGGCTGAGCAGGCGACCTTTGGGAGGGTTATTAGGAGAAAAACTCACTTGAGAGCATTTTGTGAATAGAAACAGCTCAGTGAAGGCACAAAGTGACAGCTCTGCTGCCTCCCTCTCCTGATGTCCCCTGACCCCTGGCTGTGACACCCCTGCCTGAACGTCCCCAGAGCCATTCCCTCTGGTCACACAGTGGCCATTTGCCCTGACCTGATGGCCAGTGGCCCAAGGTGTCTGTACACTCAGAGGGTTTCCTAAAATTCTGACTTCACACTGATCCCAACATTTCCTCGTGCAGTTCTCTTAAAAACAGGCACCAATTGCAGTGCACTGAACACTACAGAACTGAGCCTCAGCACCAGCCCAGGCCTCTCCAAACCAAGACACCATCAGGAGAAGTTTCCTCCTGCTGTCTGAAGTCAGTGGGAGCCCTGGCAGCAGCTGGGCTGGAGCCTGAGCACACGCCAGGCTCTTCTGGGGGGCTCCTATCTCTGCTTTTATTTATCCTTTAATACACTCATCCATCACTGGGCTCTTTTCCTGCTGCAGCAGGTCCCTCCATTTCCGATCAGATTTACACACACATGCAGTGTTCTATTAATCATAATCTGAAGCTGGAAGATAAAAATGCTTGGATGAATTCTGATGATGGGATTAAGCAGCGCCAGGCAAAGGCAGCCCAGCCAGCTCACACTGCTCAGCCCTCCTTGCACAGTTCAACAGCTGGATTCCCTCACAAATTCATCACCTCTGTCATTACATCTGATCTTTCAGAGTTAAGCTTTACAAACCTTTTTTCCTTTCCTTTTTTTTTTAAGCAGCACTATTGATAAATGGATTGTTTGCTAAGTAAGTAGCGCCATTAACACCACTGAAAAATCGCTCTGAGGTGTCCAAGCACAGCCCCTCTCTCCTTGCCAAGGAAGAATTGAGTTCATTCTCAGCTCTGGAGCAGCTCTGTCAGCTCTCCGGGCACAGGGCAGCACCTGGGCTCTGCAGGGCAGCCCTGCTGTCCCACCCAGACCTGGCTGTGCCTGAGTGCCACAGCACCAGCCAGGCTCTGCTGGCACCGCCTGCACTCAGCGCTCTCAAAGTCAGGCAGATGAAATCATAAATTTATAATACAACATTACTTCAATTTTCCTCTTCATTTACTGCTGCAGTGCCCAGCTCTGCTCTAATGACTCGAAGCCTGATCCTCGTGGGGACATTGCCTGGCTGAATATCAATGGTGTTGAACACCACACCCACGTGTGGACGCTTCATCAGGCCAAGTGATGGCCATGCTGACCTGCCCAACATCCCCATCAGGTGCCATCCTCATCCTGTACTGGGCACTGAGGAGCTGATTTGCCTTGGTAGTCCTGGGGAGTGATCACTCCCTTGTAAGTAAACCAAAAATCCGATTTTTCACCGGATCACCTCCTTCAAAGCAAGACTCTCCCGTCCGTGGAAGCAGAACTCAACCCAGCAGCCAAACCATTTTCACACCACTGCTTCTACCCAGCTTCTGTCCAGCCTGTGGAAATGTCTTTTCATTTTAAAATCTGCTAATGGGGTGGACAAAAGCTCATGGTCAATATGTGGGAACGCTGAGCACACAGGAGCCAGGGGACCCGTGCAAAATTAGTCCAAATGCTCCAGAAAATGCAAGGAAGCTGTTGTCTCCAAATGTTGCTCTGAGTTGCAGCTGCTACTCCACTGAACAGTGTCTGGTGGAAAAAGGAATGACTTTCCTTGAAGGGCACAAGCTTCTTTAATGCATGAGCTCAGCCTGCCCAGACTGAGTGTGTGCAGGAGCACGGAGCCCTGGCAGACACCTTCCCAAATCCGTGCTCCTGGCACACACCTTCCCAAATCCGTGCTCCTGCCACACATCGCTCCAGCACACGGGCTGGGAGCTCAGGGGCTGAGCCCTCCATCTCTGGAGGGGTTTGCAAGCTGAAGGCAGCCCAATTTGAACACTGAACACCAGCAGGATGCCCATCACCAGGAAATGAGCACTGCCAGCCCCAAGGCTGGGTCACCTCCTGAGCTGTGTCACCACTGAGGTGAGTGCAGAGGCAAGAGAGCAGCTTCAGGTGGGAGGGGAGACAGAAACCATCTCAGTGCTGCTCCTTGCTGCTCTCTTCTTCACAACTCTTCAGACACAGAGCTGAACAGAGTGCAGAAAGCTCTGGGGCAGAGCTGTGACACCCACACAGAGCCCTTGGGTGCACACAGGGCTCCTGCTGAGGCTCCAGGCACAGAGAGAATTTCCTGGCCACCAAACTGCTCCCACCCAGCCACAGAGGGGGCACACAGGGGCTGTCCACGAGCACCCACGGGGAGCAGGGAGTTCAGTGGAGCTGAATCTGCTGCACTCAGTGCAGAGAGGCTCATTAAAGCCCCTGCTCTCACCAGCAGCCCAGCCCAGACAGCCCAGCAGCCGTCCTGGCACAAGGCTCAGCCTGCCTGCGCTCCCCCAGTCAAAAAAATCCTTTCAGGACACTTTAATTTTGCTCCAATCAACCAAATCATCACAGAAGCGGCTGCCTGTGCACCTTTAGACCCTGGCTGCTGCAGGCTCCTTGGGGAGGCTGTGATTAATGAAAAAGACCAACTTCCTTAATAGCTTTGGAGGGAGTCGCTCCCCGCTCCTTCCTTTGGGTTGTCTCGTGCGCTCGTTCCTCCGATTCCCTCCTCTGCCCATGAACAGCAGCTGGAGAAGGTGACCTTGAGCAAGGGCTTCTGGAAACAGGTAGAAAAATCCTCCCAGAGCAGCCCCAGTTGCTCTGGTTCAGTCCATCTGGGCAGGGAACAGCAGACCCGGGGCAGACCTGCCCTGGCCTCGTGAGACCCCAGCGAGCGCTGATGGAGCTCTGTGCCTGATCATTTGATGGGTTAATTATGCCCCTCTTCCTGCAGGGATGGGCCTGCAGCCTCTGAAACTGGGGGGTTCTCACTGCCCACCCAGCAGCTCTGCTCTCCTGTGCTGCAATTTCCTTGTTTAGCATTTAATTATTTAACACGGTGCCACGGCAGCAAACGTGGAAGATGAAGAACCAGCTCGAGTGGATAATGGAACATCTGGCCCTCAGTGTGGATCAATCCCTGATGCTCAGCCAGTCCCCCCAGTCTGGGATGCAGGGAGAGCAGAGCTGCACTGCTCAGGGTGAGCCAGGACCCCACTGCAGCAGGACCAGCAGGTCCAACAGGTGCCCAGCCCTTCCTCTGAGCAGTCCCATCACTGAGGGCTCCTTCCCTTAATTCTCACAGCTTGAGATGATCCTTTTCCAGAGAGACAGCCCCAGTGGGAATGGACTCACGCTGTGCCTGGGGGCTGAATTTTCCCTGCAGGACACTGGGGTGGATCCAGCTCCATCCCCTCTGTGCCCAGCTGCAAGGAAAAGGGCTGAGCCCACAGGGTGGAGAGGATGCCATGGATCTTTCTGGCATCCCTGGGTCACCTGGACTGTGTCCCCCTGCAGCCAGCAGGACAGGCCAGCTCAGTGGCACACAGACCTCCACACTGCACCTCCACAGCTCAGCAGCACAGGTGGAAAAGGAAGAGAAACAGCAGAGATGGAGTGCACTGGCTCAGGCACGCTGGGAACACACAGGTAACGAAATCACGGACTGACTAGAGCAAGATAAATATTTTAAGCATAAAATGTGATTTCCAAACACTGTGGGGCAGGGTGGTGGTGGAGCGTGGGGACAGCAAAACAGATGATCAGCTGCACTAACCCGATTACACATCCCAGAAATGGATCGCTGCAGCCGCACGGACAGGAGCGCTATTAATTCTGAGATAAAGCAAACATGGCAGCGAGTTTTTCCTATCAAATCAAGCACTGCCTGGTGTCACACACCTCAGTGTAACAGCCTGATCCCTGCAGGAGCTGAGCCCTCTGAGCTGACACCACCCCAGGGGCTCAGCAGAGCCTGGGCCAGCCCAGACTCCCAGGCTGGGCTTTGTGCTCAGCTTGTGGGATCATCTAAACCCAGGACAGCAAAGTCAGAGCATCCTCAAGGGGAACACTGGCCTGGGAAAGGCTCTCTGCTGCCTGGGGACACCTCCAGACTGCCCTCCCATTCCCAAACACTTCATGGACTCAGGAGGTGACTGCTGAGGACAAGTCCAGGGACACCAAGGGAGCACAAAGTTTTAAATGAATGGTGCTTTACAAAAACCCACTGGCAATGGATTAGCAGCATTTTGGCTGAAGACAGAGTATCTGGGGTTGTCACATTATTTAGAAAGAATTATCTAGGCAGAAACAAATGAGAACCAATTATAACTAAATAGACCTCGTGCACAAATAGGAATTTGCCATTAAATATCATTTATCCGATTTAATTAGTATTTTCTGGACACAATGCTCAGGACTAAAATACCATTCCATCTCCTTGAAACTTGTAATTATTGGTGCGACCTGTCCTGTTACACATCTCCCCACTTCCTCCATCCATGCCATTTAAGAGCCAGCAAGATTTTCAATTATCTATGCTGAACTGTCAAAGCTACCTTTAAAAGAAGGGGAATAATGTGTGACTCAATTCCTCTAAAAAAGGGGAGAGATCATTTTTAGTCAGAATGAACACACTGCATCTTTCATCATTCTATTTTTGCGAGTAAGAGTAAAACAGGCTATTTAAAACATCCATTTAAATGCAAATTTTTTATATTCCAGGCTTGGGGTGGGGTGGGGGGGGGAGTTAATCATTTACCACAGACAGGATTATTTTCTTCACTCCACCCCTGCTGAAGTTTCACCCACACAGGTGCAGGGATTTGCTCACCCCTGTGGTCAGGGGTTGGGAGGCAGCAGAGGCTCTGCAGGGCTCTGTGGCACTTACCCAACATTCCCATCCCTAGCATGAAGGCGTCCATGGTGTACGGCAATCCACGTGCCCTTCCTCTCGTCCCTGGTGGAAACATCACTTCTTTAGGTTGTGCTTTCTTACATTCTACCTATTGAGCAGAAACATGTACAAATGAGATGCAAATGAATTCCATGTAAATGTCAAATGCAGAGCTGATCTACTTAAGGGGGGGGAGGTTTATTTTTAGTGTCTGCCTCCCCACACCTCCTCCCGCTCAGAGGTGAACTTCCAGAACAGCGTAACCACAGCTGAGAGAGCAACTGTGTGTGTCTCCTCAGCCACCCACTGCAGCCCCCCAAAGATGACACAAGTGCTGATTGAAGGAGTTCTGTGCTCCTGAAAGGGAACCTGGCACTTGTGGGATGAATGGAGGGAGGGCTCCAGCACGGCTCCATTGCAATCGATAACAGAGAACGACTCCCAGTGATCATTACAAAAAGCTCCTTTTAAAATAGGAATAAAGAATCAATATTTCTACCCAGCAGAAAATTTCTGTAAACCCTATTAATAAAGGATCTGCATTCTTTCACTTTCAGTTAACTCCTGCTGCCTTTGGGAGTTGCTCAACCCCACTGGAACCACGAGGTGATTTTATCAATTCCAGTGGGACAGCCAGGAGCCAGGCAGCCTCCTCCTCCCAAAAAAAAGAGAAATACAGCTCTTCTCCATGGTTCCCTGCTCAGGCACTGCCCTCCACCCCCAGCACACAGCTAACTGGAGCTATCCCAACCATTCCATGGCTCCAGAGCTCAGGCTCTGAGCAGGAGGGGATGTGCAGTGGTGCAGCCCAGCCCTGCAGGGCTGAATCCACAGATCTGAGCTTTGCACCTCCAGCTCTATGGTTCTGATTTTTAACTATTTAACAGGAGTTTGCCCAGGTGATTCCTCCAGTCAAACAAGCACCAGAAGTGTGTCATGGTCACTTCAGTGCACAGCCACGTTTTGGGAGGGAGGGCACAGCTCCCAGAGTCAGGGCAGTGCTGGTAAAACCCACACTGGAGCTGCACAGTCAGGATGATAAAACCCATCCAGCCTGGATGGATGGACAATTAACAGGGAAATGAAGTTTGGATTAGCACTGTTAGAAGCCATCACCTGGTAATTAGCTTTTGCAACCATAACCCAGCCCACTGCTGCTGTCTGTGAGCCTGGCACTGCTTCTGACTGCCACAGCACACGGGATACAAAGGGGATGGCACTGAGCTGCAGAGGGGCTTTAACCAGATTAAAGGGGAAGAAAAAGGCACCAGTAGGAAAGAAAAATAATTCCTAAGCCTTTGTAAACAAATATACCCCATAGGGAGGGCAAGAGATTCTCTGTTATCCAGACAGACTCCATGGGAGGATGATGTGGGATCTGGGACTGCCTGACCCCAGCCCTGCCACTCATCCAGGGCACTGTCACCCTGCCAGGCAGCAGTGCCACACCTGGAGGGGCCCTGGGAGCTGCCCTGGCACCATCCCATCAGCAAACAGAATGAAAAGAGTCCTGGCTGCTCTTCTGTCAGGATCCAGCCCTGTCCTCACAGGGAAGGGGATGGAGGTGGCCAGAACCATCCCAAAGGCACAGGTACCTCAAGGGGAAATCCCTGGAGCAGCAGGGATGTCACACATGGGACAGGACATGCACTGGGGCTTCTCCAAGAGGAAATGAATATGGATTTATGAGTCAGGGCTCAGCTCCATACTGAACTGCCCCCGAGAGCTGCCTGATAAGGGTCTTTGTACACACATCTGGACCTCACTCAAAGTTTCAATTCAGTGTTTCTGGGCATCTTAATAATTTCCAGATTTTTTCCACCCTCTCATATGAGGATGTGCTACACTTTCAGCAGCCCAACAAAGAAAGGTTTAACTCTAAGACTAAAAAAAAAAAAGGTAAAAAAAAAGCAGGGAAACTAAAATTCACTATTTTTGTTTAGTCTAGTTTGGAGAATTAACCTTACACTGGGGTACTCCTGGGTCAAGAGGAGCAGCCTCAGCCCCGGGAGCCCAGGAGGGCTGAGCTGGGCAGTGAAAAGCCTCTTATACCCAGCACAAGAGAACAGGCTGTCAGCTCCCAGCCCAGGATGTCTCACAAACCCTGGTTAACAGCTTTCCAGGGAAACCAGGGCTATTTTGAGGAAGCAGAAAGTGCAATATCCACAATGCACAAACCCCCATTGAGCCAGCCCAGGACAAGGAGGCTTTGTGGTGGCAGCAATGTGTGATCTGCAGCCTGGTGGGCTCTGGTCACCTTGGGGACAACGTGTCACTCACACCTGGCAAGCCACACCAGGCAGCAGCACAGAGGGTTAAGCTCATTTTAAAAAATGCATCGAGTTGTGGGTCTGTTGATGTCCCACGTTACTGATCAATGAAAGGTCTGGAACAGATCCTGGCACAGGGGGCACAGAGAAGCTGTGGCTGCCCCATCCCTGAAGTGCCCACTAAACCTGCAAGATCCCACCCTGAGAGGAGCAAGAGCCACAGGTGCTGGGCAGTGTCACAGCCTGCTCTACAACAGCCCAGCATTTCTGCTCAAGAGCCAGACCCTGGCTCCAGGCTCAGCTCATCCCCCCTCCCCAGCACTGTGCCAGGATCTGGATGACTCCACAGTGGGATCCAAGGGAAAATAATTACTCCATCATGTTCCTTTTCCAGCCACTTTTACTTTTCCTTAGAAAAGCAGGTGTCTCTTTGCAAAGCAGCCTGCTCCTGTCAGAGGAACAATCACCCCAAGACAGCTCGTTTGGGTTTATTGTCCCCCTGCCATGTTTGGAGCATCTTTGGCCTCCCACATAAATTCCAACTTCCATTTATTAAATACCTCGCTGGCATTTTCCTTTCACTGTCCTGCTGCTCGTTTAATATTACATCTGACACTCTGAGCTTTAGGGGTGGCAACAGGAGCAGAATGGATCAGCTAAAAATAACCTGCCAGGGAGGCTGGAGCTGGAAATAGCTGGGGAGCAGCAGCCACTCCGTGCCCTCTGCCTGGCCCTGCCTTGGGGAAACGACCCCAGAGAGGAGCAGGGAGCTCAGGGCAGCCCCAGAGCTGGGATGTGCCAGCTGGGAAACCGGGGATGGGGACAGGATGGGGACAATGGGGACAGAATGGGGATGGGATGGGGATAGGATGGGGACAGGGATGGGGACGGGATGGGGACAGGATGGGGATAGGATGGGGATAGGATGGGGACAGGGATGAGGACAGGATGGGGACAGGATCAGGACAGGGATGGGGACAGGGATGGGGACAGGGATGGGGACAAGATGGGGACAGGATGGGGACAGGGATGGGGACAGTGGGGACAGGATGGGGATGGGATGGGGACAGGACCAGGACAGGGATGGGGACAGGATGGGGACAGGGATGGGGACACTGGGGACAGGATCAGGACAGGGATGGGGACAGGACCAGGACAGGGATGGGGACAGGATGGGGACAGGGATGGGGACACTGGGGACAGGATCAGGACAGGGATGGGGACAGGATCAGGACAGGGATGGGGACAGGATGGGGATGGGATGGGGACACTGGGGACAGGATCAGGACAGGGATGGGGACAGGATGGGGACAGTGGGGACAGGATGGGGACAGGGATGGGGACAGGAGGGGGACAGGGATGGGGACACTGGGGATAGGATCAGGACAGGGATGAGGACACTGGGGACAGCGGGGACAGGAGGGGACAGGGATGGGGACAGGGGTGGGGACACTGGGGACAGGGATGGGGACAGGATGGGGACAGGAATGGGGACAGGATGGGGACAGGGATGGGGACAGGATGGGGACAGGGTGTCCCATTCCCAGTCCCAGTCCCAGTCCCATTCCCATTCCCATTCCCATTCCCATTCCCATTCCCAGTCCCAGTCCCATTCCCAGTCCCAGTCCCATTCCCATTCCCATTCCCAGTCCCAGTCCCAGTCCCATTCCCAGTCCCAGTCCCATTCCCAGTCCCAGTCCCAGTCCCAGTCCCAGTCCCAGTCCCAGTCCCAGCTCACTGAGCTGTTGCAAACCCCACGGCCTCAGGCTGGAGCTGTGAGAGCTGTCCCCTCCATGGCTCAGGGACACTGGGGGACATGAGCCCAGCCCTGTCCCCAGCTGTGTGTCACCCCTGGCTCTCAGGGCTGGCTCTCAGCTGCACACACAGCAGCAGGAGGATGACTCAGTGCCAGGACAGGATCGAGTCTCATCCCCTGCCCGTGGGCTGCCTTCACAATCACTGCAGCAGTGACAGGAGGGGATGCTCAGAGCTGGGGGCACCTGGAGGGGGCTCTGAGTGGGCACACGAGTGGGAAGGGGATATTTTAACTGCCCAACAACAAACACCAGCACCCAAAACTGTTTCTCTTGCTCTCTGTGATGTTCCTCGAGTGTTTTCACCCTGTTCCAGCCTCATGCTCCTGCTGCCTGCCTGGGAAGGAATCCTCCCAAGAGCTCTGCACTGTTCACTCCCAGGAGATGCCTGGAGCCAGGTGAGGCTTTTCCAGCCCATGGGTGCAGATCCAGGGATGGGACATCAAACCCTGTCCCTGCCTGGGGCACACCAGCCCCTGCTGCTGCCTCCAGCATCTCCCAGGGCATCCCTGAGTCCAGCTCCAGAGAGAACCCTGCTGTGGGAATAACCAAACCTATGGAGTGTGGATAGAAATCCTGGAGGGGAGCTCTTCCCTCCCACCTGCCAAGCCCTAAACTGACACCCCCAGAGTTTCTAATTTGTCTGTTGTGTGGGGGTGGTTGGGGTTTGTTCTGTTCTTTTGTTTCAAGGCAGATTAACAGCATTTACAAACTGCATGAAGGGAATGAGGCTCCCCCAGCCCATGGTGAGCTCTGTGGGGACAGGCAGGGACCCCAGGGCAGGGGGGACAACAGGACAAAACTCCACAGCATCCATCTGAAGTGGCCAGGAGACCTCCCACTGCCCCAGCCCTGCCCCACCACCCCACCCCACGTTTGGCCAAGGGGACCCTCACTTTTATTTCAGATGCATATTCCAGGGAGGAACAATATGAGGAATATTATTTCAGTGCCCTGGGAAAAATTAGCAAGTCAAATATTGAATCAGGCCTCCAGCATATGCCAAGGAGATTGCTTTGATCTTATCCACACTAAAAGCTCTATTATTAAATTTAAAGTCTGTGAACACATATCAGACCAATATACAATGCATATCTGAATACACATTTGAGAAGCAAAGGATGTTTTGACAAAGGGAAAAAGAATATTTTAGACGAAAATATCAAAGTTACTGCAGCAATTGAAATACAAATGTCCCTTTTCATCTGGCTCAGGGCAACCCACAACCTGTCATTGAGGAGGAACTTCACCCAGGTTCTGTGCTCCAGAAGCTGAACTCACACCCCCCTCAAACCCTCTGGCTGCACACAGCAGGAGCTGCTCTGGGGCACAGCACCAACACTCACCATTTTATTATTGATTTCGTGGAAATGAATTTCACAGACTTTTTCCACCACGTCTTCATTCTCAAAAGTTACGAAGCCAAATCCTGTTGAATAAAGATACAGAAAAGGGGAGGGGTAAGGAAAACATCAGTTAAGTGTAACAGTTTCATTTTAATAAAGCATTATTTAGCCATTTTGGGGCTTTGGAAAACTTCCACAACAGCACACGTGTGACTACACCTGCTGCCTCCTGAGCAGCCTAATGGAGGGAAGAAGCATTGTCTCAGGGAAAATTAATATGGTTCTGTTCCAGCTCTTCCATAGGATTTAATGGAGAATTAAAACCTCCTTATGGATTTTTTGATCCGTCCTACAGAATTTAATGGATAGTTACACCCCAGTTACATGATGGCTCGGAAACTACAATAAGGCCGTATTTTCTTTTACACCTTATAAGTTTTTAAGAGCAATCTCTACAAAACCCAATTATATTTCTATGGAACCATATTGATTTCATCTCCTGTTTAATTCCACGGGACTTCTCCATTAGAGCTGACTCATTACACGACCCAAAAACCATAAAAATCCGGGAAGGCAGAAGATGATTCCTCATTTACCCCTGGCAAGGAGAAAAGCCCCAGTGCTTCCCCAGCACTTTGTGTTTCTGTGTGCTCAGTGCTGGCTCAGCCCCTCCGGAGGTGCTTATTTGTCCCTTTCTTCCTGAATTACTTCCTCTAATACCTCATCAGGACATCCTGAGGCCTCCAGGAACCCGTTACTTCTGATCTAATGGTTCAAAGAGCCGAGGATTTGGGCTGTTTGATGCCTGCTGCCTGCCTGTGGCTGTACACTGAGTCTGCACTGACAGGACCTGGCAGCCCAGCACAGCCACACACCGAGCTCCTGCTCCTGCCTGGACAAAAAAACCTCAGCCTAAGGGAAAAACCCAACCCCGTGTGCTCCATGAGTCAACATCCACACCAGCTATGCTGATGACAGCTTAAGAACCCACTAAGGGGATGCACTCCAAACTGGAGCTTCCAAACTGGAGTTTCCAAATTGGAGTTTCTAAACTGGCGTTTCTAAACTGGAATTTCCAAAGTGGAGTTTCTAAACTGGAGTTTCCAAACTGGAGTTTCCAAACTGGAGCTTCCAAACTGGAGTTTTCCAAACTGGAGTTTCCAAACTGGAGTTTCCAGACTGGAGTTTTCCAAACTGGGGCTTCCAAACTGGAGTTTCCAAACTGGAGTTTTCCAAACCGGAATTTCCAGACTGGAGTTTTCCAAACGGGAGCTTCCAAACTGGAGTTTCCAAACTGGAATTTCCAAACTCGAGTTTCCAAACTGGAGTTTCCAGACTGGAGCTTCCACACTGGAGCTTCCAAACTGGAGTTTTCCAAACTGGAATTTCCAAGCTGGAGTTTCCAAACTGGAATTTCCAAACTGGAGTTTTCCAAACTGGAACTTCCAAACTGGAGTTTTCCAAACTGGAGCTTCCAAACTGGAGCTTCCAAACTGGAGTTTCCAAACTGGAATTTCCAAACTGGAATTTCCAAACTGGAACTTCCAAACTAGAGTTTTCCAAACTGGAGTTTCCAAACTGGAATTTCCAAACTGGAAGGTGCTGGGCTGTGCCCCAGAGCAGAGTGCATTTCCAGGGAGCCCCTGACAGCTGTTCTGGAGTGCCCAGCACTGCAGCCATGGGGATGCTCCCATTCCATCCCCACTCTCACGGGGGATCATCCCCAGCACAGCAGGCTCACAGCACTGCCCTGCTCTGCACTTGGAGCAGGCATTGCATTTTTTTTTTTTTTACATAACTCACGTCTTTCATTTGCCTTCTAAATTACTCCATTTAAATCTACCTCAAACAGACCAGCAGTTAAACCTCAAATTTTTTGTGGTTAAGTGCCTGAATGTGGCATCCCAGGAATCCCAGAGCTGGGAGCAGAGCGTGGCCGGAGCAGGGGCTACAAGTCATTAATTGTTCGAGCACCAGCAACATCTTCATCATTAGCAGCTCATTAGCAAGTGCTGCAGTTGAGGATTTCTCTTTCAACTTGTGTCAGGTCTTGGTGCCAGGATGGAGGGGAGAGGGAATTTAGGAGATTAGCCCTAATATCCCAACACCACTGCAGTCATTACGTGTCTGGACTCGGAAACAAATTTCCCATTCTCATCCCACTCCATATGGCTTAAGCACAGGTTTATCAGGAAATTATTTGTGTGATTAGATCAGAGGGGCGCCCAGCTTTCTGCATTTCCACATCTTATAACAATAAAGCAATAATAACATAACAAAAATAACAATCTGTGGGTGTTAGCAGGCGTTTGCAGGTTCCTGAAAGGCTCTTGGTGAGGATGGCCTGGGAGGAGAACCAGAGGAGAACCAGGAGACCTCTACAATGCCCAACACCTCAAACTCAGGGAGCAGCCAGAGGATTTCCATCTGCAGGCACACAGGCACTGAATTCCTCCCTGGGAGTGTCCAAGGATGGGGCTTGGTCCAACCTGGGCCAGTGCAAGGTGTCCCTGGCCATGGCACCTCATGGCTCCTTCCAACCCAAACCACTCTGTGATTCCTTTCTTGTTTCACTGTTTGGATACCAAATTCCAACTTTTAATAGCTGCACCCACACAAAGATCCCCCTGCACGCACGGCCTTACAAGTTCCCATAATGAATACACATATTTAAATTACCAAAACTCTCAGAAACCTTCCTGGGCTAAATAGACAATTATTTCTTCTGAGAGGTACTAAGAGTCAACAAAAAAACGGTTCTCAGAAAGTGTATGGAAAAGATTAACCCAAAACAAAGGCAGCTGTTGAAAACGGTGACAGAAATAGGATTCCGGTTGTCAAGGAGCACATGTTTTAAAATGAAATTATACTGCATCCTTCTGAATGAAGCTATTATTGGAAGCTAACAAGCTCTATTTAAGAGATAAGCATTTAACAGAGTCAAACGGTTGGGTTTTTTATTCAAATGAATAAAACTGAATATTCATTTGAATAATCTTTTCTGTAAAAGAAAAGACAAAGAAGAGGGAGAAAAATAAAGTAAGAGGCAAACAGATGCCCCAAATGAGAGGCTCTGAGCCAAGCACCAGCACTAAAGGAAGCTGAGACATGTATCCACGACCTTCAGGTGAACAATCCTCCTCTGGAATCTGCTGGGAATGAGGAGTTATTGCACTCCATTCATGTGCTGGAAAAGGAGGCAGCACACTCCATCCATCTGCTGGTTGGTGGGCACCAAAACAGCTGACATCCAGTGGGGCAGGACATGTCCCCAACACACTGTGACACCAGAAAGAAGAATTCAGGAAGAATTTCCTCATGGAAAGGGTCAGCAGGGGCTGCCCAGGGAGGTCTGGAGTCCCCATCCCTGGATGTGGCACTCAGATGGGCTGGGGACAGGGAGGGCATCATGCACAGCTGGGACTCACTGATCCAACCCTTTCCCAACCCAAACCATTCTGGGATTTTGTGAAAAATCTCCTTTGATCCCAAGCCCTGTTCAGCCTCCAAAGCTGCCCAGGCCTGTGGGGAGCTCCACAGAGTCAGCTCAGCAGGTTCTGCCATGGTATTCCAGAAATCAGTCAAACATTGTCCAGAGAAAGGGACTGAAACCATCCCAAGATTAAAATACTGTAAAAGAATAGGCAGAAGCCATAAATATTATTAAGAAACCAGACTGAAGACACCAAATGTCAGGGCTCCCATGTTCTGTATTTTGTGTTTTTCACACTCTAACCAACTACATTTCACACTTTTGTCATCACTTGAGAGTTTTTACGTCAAACTTGGTAAAATACAGCTGAGATGACGACACCAGGGCTGTGAATGCATCTCCTGTGCCTGGCTGGCAGGCAGGCACAGCTCTGAGACACACACAGAACCATCTCCACAGAACCCCCTGCTCCTGATCCTACCCCTCAGCCCTGGGATCAGTCCCTGGGGTCCCTGGAGCTGCCTGAGCAGTGGCTGTGCTGACAGATGGAATATCCATCCTGAAATATCCATCCTGACACTGCTGCTGCAGCTCCCAGCATCTCAGTAATGAGGAAATATTAGTTCAGGCTGTGCTCCCCACTCTGTGTCAGGGCTCTGGACCTGTCCTGACCTCCTTGTCTGCTCTGCTCCTCAGGTCTGAGCTCCCTCAGCTCTGCAATGCACAAAGTCCAGCCCTGCTGGGGCATTATTTATGCACCTGCTTTCTTGTTTATACCCAGAGTTTTGGCAGCTGGTCCCGTGAAAGGTAATAAAATGCCTTTCAAAAGTAAAAAAAAATTAAAAATGAAGAAATGTGACCAGACAAGCCAGGCATAATAACATTAAAGCCCGTGTCAATTAATTTTTCCTCTTCTTGATAAACGAGCCCCATTCCATCCATTAATAATGAGGGAAGAAACAAGAAAAGTTGACACTAGTTTAATTTATTTTCTCAACTTGCCTGGTCATATTTCTCCCTGTTGCAAAGCTTTCCAGTGCTGCTGGGAATTGCAAGTGGCTCCCACACAGTCGATGCATAGATTGGTGTGAATCAATACTGCTCTACTTTATTCACACATCCCTTGTAATCAGAGAGGAAAAAGTTCCTTAGTAAGCTCCCAGCCTGCCAAGCTGCCTTATAAAAATAATAATAATAATAAACTTGTAGGTGGGAGTGGAGAAGGGGATGTGAAACCAAGTCCTGTGATCATTGTCACCAAATCTTGTCACACAAACAGGACACAGCGAGCAGAGGGGACAAGACATTTTCATTACCCAGGCAGAGAACCGTGGATGTTTGTGTAACTTCTGCCTGTAACAAGTCTGGGAATGGGGACCTGGGGGTTTAATCCTGTGTCAGGAAAAGCCATTCATTGCTCAGCCACAGAACATGACAGCCAGGACTTGAAAACTCAGCCCTGACTCTGCCACCTCCTCCTGTCGTGCCTTTGGAGCAGTCACTTAAGTATTCCCTGTGTTCTGCATCCCTCTCCTCTTCCCCCTCACTTCCTTGTCCCTTCCTCTGAGTTTCCACACTGCACCTCAGCTTGTTAGAGCCAAACACTGTCCAGGACAAAAGCTGACAGAAGCTGTTATTTCCTATTATCCCAATTTCCCGTGCTGCAAACACACGGAAGGAGAGGTTCTGGTTTCCAGAGGAGCAATTCTGCCCATTCAGGGAGCACAGCCACAATCTGGGACACATCTCAGATTTATCTCCTTGTCTCCAAGGGGGGCTTTGCTGTGACCACACCTGAAGGCACCACCTGCTGCAAGGGGAGCAGCTCTCACCTCATCCTTGTGATAGCCACACCGGCAGGGATGCTCCAGCAGATGGAGGGGAGGAAGGAGGTTAAACCTGTGGTCTGGGATGGGAAATATCCTCATTTAAGTGTAGCATGAGCTCTGCAGCCCTGCTGCTGTGACTGACACCCACCAAGGGCTGATGTGCCTGCACATCCCCTGGGTGTTTGGGCATGGAGCAGAGCCAGGCTGTGCTGGCACACACAGGCAGCAATTGGAAGTGTTCTACATGACAGGAGTGAATTCCCAGGGTGAAAGGAGCAGAGGGAGCCCAGCTCCAGCCAGTGCTCAGCTGGACAAAGGGCACCAGCAACATCCTCCTCTGCTTTTTGGGGGAAGCTGCCAGGCTCAGCCTCCTGCCTCTGGGGCATTTCCACAGTGAGAACTGCTCAGAAAGAGGAAAAGGCACCTGGGGGTGAGCAGCCACATGGCAGCTGTCCTGAAAACGGGGCAAAACCCACCCCAGCCAGCTCTGCAGAGGGATTTTCCTCAGGGGAGGGTGAAGAGCCCAGGGAATTGTCCCCCTCTCAAATGAGCCATTCTATCCAGAGGTTTCCAGGTCCAAAGGGCACAGTCAGGGCTGGTAGGGGGTCCCAGCACAGCCCTGGCAGGGCAGGAACACCCAGGGACCCTGTGCATGTCACAGACCCCGCTCGTGCCAGCAGCACCTGAACTCCGGCTAATACATTTTTCATAACAACAAATCTTCATTAAAATTTTATTTTATTAACGTTCTCAAATCAAACGAAAGCACTGAGTACATAATGACTGAGGCACACACTACGCAGAGCTTACTAAATGCCACTTTTATCATATTGTTAATTAACAGAAACGATTAATGCCTTCGCACATCATTTAGAAGCATTAGCGGTGACCTAAGAAAAATTGCAGGTACGTGTGATACATCTGCACTTTTCCATGGGAATTTTCTGCACAGGAGGGCCCAAAGTTTGTTCCCAGCTCAGCCCCTCTCTGCTGGGGACATCTGTGTCTGAATGGGCTCAGATTTGTCAGCAGCTTGGGAATTACAGCACCAGGCTGGACCAGGAGATGCTGCAGGAGAAATGATCTCCACTGTTCTCTTTTTCTTCAGTATTTGGGAGCAGCCCCTTTCACTGCTCCCTGTTACTCAGGTACAGATTTCCCAGCTTCATAAGGAGCCAATAGAATGGAAATGCTGCTGGGTGGGAGAATACAGCAGACTCCAACAGGTTTCTGTTTGCTATCAGAGAAGAAAACCCCAAGTATTTGTAAAATCCAATTAATCCACCTAAAACCAGAATGGGAACCTTGTGCTTCTGTCTATTCATTAGTGAGACCTACAGATCTGGCAGTCAGGCAGGGACAAAGGCCACCACCCTTGGTGCCAGTCAGAAAAATCAGAAAATCAGAAAATGCAGCCCCTGGTGCTGCCTCAGCCCCCGAGTGCCACGTCCTGCCATCTTTATCTGTTTGCCCACAGGCATCAGATACTCTCTGCCTGTCAATTCTTCCACAGTTTATTACCAAATTTCTAAAATATTACATTTTTTATTATATCCAAATTCACTTTATTGCATTTGACAATACAGATAATCACATACCATATGCTCTAATGTTTCGAACCCAATGCATGTTGACAGCAGTTTTTATTCATGATGCATAATTCCATCCAGGGCTGACAAAGGCGGCGCAGAACCCAGCCTGGTGTCAGCGTTTGGAGGGGGGAGGAATCCTTTTTTCCATTTCCTTTTCTTCCTTTTAACAACAGATTTACGAAACTGGGAGGAAAGATGCTTTGCTTTCCCAAGAAATAGGAAATTGGCTGAAAAGATGGGCTTATCAAAGAGATGTCTTCAAAATATAATAATGTGTGGGGGCTGGCTATGGGAATTGAAACATGAAATTTGCTGCTAAGGGGGGAGAGAAGCACAGGGAGGGAGCAGGGGCTGGGACAGGGTGGGGGGACAGGGCTGGACCCCCATTCCTGCCCAGATTTCTGCCTGGCTGGGGCAGGGTCCCCCTGTGCAAACCCCAGCAAATCCCACATCCCCACCTCACATCCAGGCAATAGATCCAACACCCTGAGAGATGGCCACGCTGTGCAAACCAAACAGGATGCTACGTCTGAATTAAGCTGTAATGACCCGCTCCGAGCTCTTTATTAGCCAGGTAATGATCATTTAAGAGGAGGTTACTATCTTGAGCCAAGGGCACCTAATACCATTACTGAACTTGTTAAAACCTGCCAAGCAAGTCATTATTTCCAGCACTATTTCTTTTTCTCTGAACACAGCTTTCTGCCTGTCCCCTTGTGCTGCTGGGCTGTAAATCCTGGGATCATCAGGCTTGGTCACCAGGCTGAGCTGAGCTCCCACTCAGGAGCAGGCTGGACAAAAACAAACACTGCACAAAAAAAGCAAATGCTGAACAACTCTCAGCTCTCAGGACAGTGAGATTTCTAATACTTGTCCCTTGATGCCACCCAGGAAAACAACATTTAATAAAATCCCCCCACATCCCTCACCAACCTCCAGCCTTGCCAAGGCTTGTGTAGGGGGAAAAAAAAAAAAGAAACAAAAGGAAAGCCCAAAGCACACAGACAGCTGCTCCACAAGTGTGTGACAAACTCCAGTGGGTGCTGGCACATGGGAGGTGCTGCCAGTGGATCCAGCACCGAGGATCCAGCACCACGTCCTGGCTGGGAAGGAGCAGAGCCTCTCCCAGCATCCCAACATGGACAATATTATGAATGACACCAGCAAGCTGCCAGCTCAGGAACTCATTACTGTCAAGGTAGAGCGTGGCTGGCTGCCAGGCCCCCAGCCCTCACGCTCGCTATGCCAGAACATCCACACACAATTTAATTGCATTATAATTTCAAAAGTGCTTTTCAAACTGGAAAAAGGCATTCACTGATTAACCAGCGAAGAGCAAAATTGTTTATGAAATTGAATACAAAAAGCTACAGAAATGTAATTGGGTTGTTCTAGCACCTAATTTTCAAGCCATTTTCCCACTTATTTAATCACGAGATACAAAAGGAACTAGTGAATTGACTTCATACTAATTAGATTACTCCCTGCGATACTCCAAGCCTATATTCCAACTGGTTGATAGTGCTGCTTTAAACAGAACAAAAAATGGAGCAACAGCTTGTCTGGGGCCATAACACATTTGTTTCCCATCAACCCTCTTCTATTGGAGGGCCATAAAACCCAGGCCAAATTCCCCCTAACCTGCCATTGCCAGCCACCCAAACAGCACTCACTTTCCCAAAAAGGAATGACAACAATTTGCCAAATGATCCTGGCTGCTTGGGGCTGCCCATCAGTGATCACCCAGGTGGGGAATCCCTCTGGAACCAGCAGCACACTCCAATGTCACCCTTGATGAACTGGCTGTCCCCAGCACTGAACACTGAGGATCCCCAAGCAGGGAAGAGCCACTGAAGGGTTCCCACAGGCAGAGCTGAGCTAAAGCCACCACAGAATTGCTGCCACATCACCAGGGCTGTTCTCAGCACGTGGAGCAAGGTCATCTCTTGATAGAAAATATTATTGCCTTTCCAGCAGCAAACCAGCAGCCAGCTTATTTCATTCTAAATCAAGCCACTAAATTAACAGGAATTTTATCAAGTCTCTGCTTTCCTGAAGAACAGTGTTTGAAGATCCATCTATGCCTGCTCTGTACGCTGGTAGAAGTTTTTTTAAAGCTGCCCAAGACCCACTCTGCACCTGATACAATCTGCTCACAGCTTTTCCACTAATTTTAAATGTTATTAGGTGCAACATAATTGATTATATAATCAAATGTGGAATGTACATTATCAAGATATTGTAGCACTTCACAGGCCATTTAATCAGCATATCTGGGACTGTGCCAAAATGAATTAGCCTGCATTAAATTTCAAGTACATATTATTGGTTGTATTTGTCTCCATGTTTAAGCAGGCGCTTGCTCTTACAAAGAAGTCTGAAATCCTTCAATTATAGAAATAGGTTATTGAAAAAGTGCAAGTATTCCTTCCCAGAGCTGTCTCTTCTGCAACCAAGAGCCCAAAGGCGTCTTTCCTGTGACAGAGAGGGGGGACAATGTGTGCCCACCTGCAGACCCAGACCCCCAGCTTGCCCCCATCCAGGTCCATTTGTGCCACAGCTCAGCAACTGTCCAGTTTCAGGCTCTGTCACAGAAAACCTGCCACCAGAAGGCACCAGGAATCAGTGTCCCCAGGTTGGTGACAGGGTGATGTTCGCCCCTGCCCTGGTGAGCTGTTTTTCTGGAGCCCAGCACTCCCCCAAAACAAGAAGGGATTTCTGCCTCATTTCAGTGAGTGGAGGAGAAGCACGAGCCCAAAACCTGCCCCTGCTGCTGCTCCCCAAGCCCCTGCCAAGCCCAGAACCTTCCCCTGGTCTGTGCTGCCGAAATTTAACCCCCCCCTGTGGATTCTGGGGTGCAGCAGCTGCCAGAGGTGCCCCCAGAGAAGCGATGCATCTCAGAAGTGACTTTGCAGGGAAATGTTTGCAGCAGCTGAGCTCAAGGTGACTCCTGCCTACCTGGATCCTGCAGCAGCAGCAGCAGCACAGAGACAGCTCAGGGCTGGGGGGACAGAGCCCCCCCAAACACAGCCCTGGGCTCCAGCAGAGGTGACAGAGCCCTCCCTGCACGGTGGCAGCAGTGAAGGGCACTTTGCTGGGAGCGTGCAGGTGCCGCTCCCTCATTAACACAGCACAGCCAAGATAAATGGGCAGGTGAAAGGGCACCTCCAAACGGGCTGGGGACACTGCTGGCACTGCAGCTGGCACTGCAGCCCCCAGGCAGAGCACCCAGCACAGACACCCCTCCCCAGCGTGCTGCAGCCCTGCTTCATTGTGGGGAACACTGCAGGAGCCACCAACCCGAAAGGTGAGCGAGGACACGAGGGCACATCCCTCAGGTGAGCCCCCCAGGGAGGGCAGAAAGCTCCCCACCTTCACCACTGCTTCTCCTCCCTGTGCTCTGCCTGCTGGATTGGTGTCCTCACCCAGTGCAATGGTGCTGCTGCCCTCCTGCAGCTCTGCAGCCTGCATGGCTCTCACCTCCCTGGGCTGCATCCCAGCCCTGGCTGGGCAGGAGAGCACGGGCTCCCCACTGCCCTGCTGACTGCACACAGCACAAGGCACAGGAAAAACAAACCAGGCACCAAACAACAAAAAACTATTCAAGGAATTGAAATAATTGACTAGGGTCAGGGGAAATACCAGCAAAAATGAGTAGCTTAGCCTCAGGTTAAGCTAATCCCTTTGAGCTGTGCAGTATGACCCCTCCAGGCTAAAACTTGAGGCAGCACACAACATTCCTGGGCATTATTAATATCCCTGGCCAGGACTCCATCCCTGCTGCTCACGCACCGTGTCAGGGTTTGCCTAAGCAAACAATGCAGACTGCTGTGAGGGAGAGAGCCTGGCCAGGACAGATGCTTTGAATGCATGCACCACTTGTTCCTCTGGATACACACGTGAAGAGCAAAGTATTTGCTCAGCTATTCTTGAAACCAGCTCCCAGCACCACCAAGGGTGTGGGACAGCTTCAAACACCCCTGCAAATGCTGGCCCAGCCTTCCCCCTGTGCCTGGGCTGAGAACAGGAAAAAACTTCAAACTGCTCAGGTGTGTGCTCCCAGGAAAGCTCTGAGAGAAGTACCTGAGGAAAACACCCTTTTCAATGTAAGCTCCATGTCTGATTTTTGTCCAGGAGCACAGGTGAAGTGAGGTAACAGAATCACAGAATGGGTTGGGTTGGGTTGGGTTGGGTTGGGAGGGACCTTGAAGCTCATCCCATTCCAACCTCCTGCCCTGGGCAGGACCCACTAGAGCAGGTTGCTCAGACCCCATCCATTGCTCTGCAGCTGTCACAGTGTCTCCTCACCAACACCAGAGATGCTCCTGGCTCAGCATCCATCCCAACCCTCCCCTGAAACAGGGCAAACAGATTTACAGTAACAGCTCCAGGTAGGAGCAATCAGATTTTACACAAGTCCAGGAGCAAATACTGACAGCAGCCATTAAAATGCATATATCAAATTTTTAATAGAGCATAATTTTTTTTTATACAGTGGACACACTTATCCCAACACCTGTTCACATGGAAAACCTGAATCCAGCACGGAGAGGTGTTGGGGAGGGGGTCCCTGGCTGTGCCCTGGCTCCTGCCCCCCGTACAGGAGGAGGAGGAGGGTTTGGGGTGTCCCTGTGTGAGCACCCCACACCCACCCCACCCCACCCCATCACCCTCCAGTGACCCCACAGGAGCCCAGCACCTGCAGCTCTGCCCAGCCCTCCAGGAAATTCAGGATGCTCCTCCTTTCCCAGCTCCCAGGGAGCAGCACAGAGCAGCCCTGCCACAGCACAGTAGATAATCCATTTATGGAGTCGTTTGTTGATATTACCAATCTCCCATTGAAGTGACCAGAGTAAACCTAGCAGATCTTAATCATTTTTTCCACTGTTGGAAGCCAGCTATAAAAGAAAAAAAAAAAATAGAAAAAAAAAAAGCCACGAGTGTATTTTGGGAGCACTGCTGGAGAAATCCCATTGTTCTTTGCTGCATCAATAAAAGCAGTTTTGCTGTTTGATAGTATAAAGTGTTCAAGAACCAGATGCAACAAAGGAGCAGAATCACCCTGGGAAAGGAAACTTTTAATAGGGACCACACAGAGCAGAGCAGCTCTGTAAAAGGGATCTGCTGGGAAAGGAGAAGCAAAACAAGGCTAAGACAAGCACAAAACCCAGAGCCCTTTGCTAATAATGGCATCCAAATTCTCAATATCACATCTAAAATAGGCTTCCCAATGCTCCTTAGGTACAGCAGGTGCTTCCCTTCCTCTGCAGCCACTTTTCCAGAGCATGCACAGATGGATGAGGTAAGAAGAGAGGGACTTTCTCTGCTGAGCCATCCCAAATCCAGGATTTGTTATCACTCAGTGCCTCCCCGCTGTCTCTGTGACAGCCACAGCTGAATCACTCCCTGCTGCCAATGGCTCCCTTGAAATTTTCTCCCCTTCATCTATCCCTGTCCCACTCCAGCAGAAGCACCTTCCTGAGCTGTGCCCAGCCCCAGGACTGCAGGGAATCACCTGCTGGAGGCTGGGATGGACAAACCCCAGGGATGGGATGGATGGGCTCTACCAGCGCCGCTCTGTCACCTGCCACCTCCAGAGGTGACCTTCTCCAGGGCTCCTTCCTGCTGCCATCCATCCCAGCCCCGCTCCCAGCTGCACAGGCCTGGCAAAGCTTTATCAGAGCTCCCCTCTCCTCGCTGGGTTTTGGTGACATTGTTTTATGGATTTCCCCCCCGCGCTCAACCTTTGTTCAAACCATTGGGGAAAACGCTGAAATCTTTATCCTTAAAAACAAAAGCACCAGGAGCAGCACTCACAGCAGAGGGAATGGAGAACTAATTACACACCCTGAGCATTCCCTGGGGTGTTCTCACAGTGCCCAGGCTCATCCCCAGCCACAGCCCGTGGGTCCAGCACGGAGCAGCTCCTGAGCTGGGCTGGAACTGGAACTGGAACTGGGGCAGGTGGGGAGGCATTCCACGAGAACCCCTTCACCTCCCTGCTCTCCAAGCACACTCAGAGCTCTCTGAGGAGGAGCAGTGTTTGTGTGATGACCTTTTCCTGTGCTTTCTGTGGGCTGTGCAGAACAAAGCAGAGCTGGAGCCTTGCTGCAGTCCTGGGCAGCTCCACTGCTGTGCTGCACTTCAGGGCTCCCCTCAGGGTTTGGGCATTATTTGGGCATTATTTGGGCAGTGTTTGGGCATTATTTGGGCAGTGTTTTGCTGGGATGAGCCCTCCAGGGCTCAGCCTGTTGCTGTCCCAGCCCCACAGATGTGGCACTCAGAGCTTTCAAGTGCCACTCTCAGACTTTCCCAGCTGCTTCAAATCCCATTTTGTAAAGGGTAAAGCAACCTACAGGGAGTGGGAAGTGCTCGTGATGCACAGAGAAATGCCCCAGCCAGGCTTCCTGCAGATCTGCACAGGGATTTACTGGGTCAGAGCAGGGCACTGCCAGGACAAGGCTCCTTTGGACCAAGCCCTTCTTGGTTCAGGCTCAGAGAGTCCCACCTCCAAATTCTCCTCCACGAACCTGAAGTTGTATTCAACTGGAGAGAGGACAAAGGAAACTTCTGGGGCACAGCACACCTGAAACCTGCCTGTCTTGCAAAGACTAAGACCTGGCAATTCCTAGAAGATTTTTCAGTGCAAGGGAGAGGTGGGGACTCCCATGGTGGGGAGCAAGAGTCCCAAGGACCCCACCTCATACACAACCTCAGGAAAATTCCTGCTTGACAGGACCTTCCCCTCCCGACCCAGAGAGGGTTTGTTACCCTGCTTGTGAAGGTGGAAGGACCTCCAGCAACTCTGGAAGGAGAAAATAAAACCCAACAAACCACAGCACCGTGCAGCTCAGCACAACCCCTCAGTGCCAGCCACCAGGAACAGGCTATTTATAGCTGAGGATCATTAACTGTATTAAAAAAGTTTGATGTTCTCTAACAATCTGTGTCATTCTGAAGCGCTGGCCTTCCCCCTGACGCTGGCTGATAACTGGAGCAGTGGTGCTGAATAGAGGTAATTATACACCAGTTCAATAGGCTGAGCCCTGCCCCAATGTGAGCGTGTCCTTTCCCCAGGGCTCTTATTTAAATATTATTCCAGCTCCCCCAGCCAACCACAGGAAGAACACCGCTATGGATACTCTCATAAAACTGCATAATTATGAATAACGCTTTGGTTTTTGACAAAATAAATCACCACACAATAAAAAAAGTGCTTATTCCAACCTAGTGCTGGAAGAGATTAAAATGGCAAGTGAAGCGAGGCTTCCCACTCCTGAAGCACTGATCTGTGTGGTGTTTATCTGCTTCTGCTGGCCACAGTGGCTACCTGGAGCACAGCAGGGCTGGCAGGATCAGCCCTGGACACAGGAGCTGGAGCAGAGAGCCCTCTGGAACAGCAGCTCCTGTTATCAGCCCGTTATCAGCAGGCTCTCCCAGCCCTGCTCCAGACCTGGCACACTTGGTTCTGGTCCAGCTCAAAGTTTATCAGTCTGCAAGAAATGGAGGGGCCAGGAAGCACAGACAGTGTGTGGCTGATTGCCACCAGCAGGGACAGAGAGCCCTTGTGATGTGACACATCCAGCACATGGCTTTAAACACTTCATGTTTAGATCTGCTTCATGATGTCACTGTGGTTCCAGCCTGACACCTCCTTCCATCCATCCACCCTAGGAGGGGGGATTTATTCTCTGCCCAGGAGTGCAAAGGGACTGGGAAATAATGGAATAATGAAATAATGAAACTATGAAATAATGAAACCATGAAATAATGAAACAATTAAATAATGAAATAATGAAATAATGAAAGAATGCAGCCCCCCAGAGCTGCCTGCATGGCCACTGCTCCGGCCAGGCTTGTGCCAAGTGCCAAAATCATCTCAGATCAGCTGAGTGAGCCAGGAAATTGGTCTGGAACCAGCTGCTGAGTGTTTTATTGCTTCAACACTCACTCATCCACCCCAGGTGCTGTCAGCCCCATCCAGCAGAGCCCACCTCAGCCCCTCAGCTGGGTCAGGCTCCTGGGCTGCAGCTGCCATCAGAGTCCCACCTCCAAACTCTCCTCCTAAAGTCGAATTTACCTGGGGAGAGCACAAAGGAACCTCGTGGGGCACAGCACACCTGGGACAGGGCTGAGCTGGCTCTGCCTGCCCTGCCCACATTGGCAAAGTGATTCAGATGCCACTCAGAGGCTTTGCAATCCCCACTCTGCTCTGGGGGCCCTTTCCTGACACATTTTCCTGGCAGGTGCTCCCACCCCTGCTCCCTGTGCACACAAAGTCTCCGTGCTCCATCCCCGTGGCTCCTGCAGATAAACTCGGTGCTTTTTCAAGTTATCTTCTGCCCACAGGAGACACAGAGCAGAGCAGCCTTTCTGCTGGTCACTGATGGGAACCTCCAAGAGATCAGGAGCAGAGATATTTCCACGTTTAAAATCAGCTTCAGAAAGGGAAGAAAACACGTTTGAGGTTTTCTGACTTTCTGGTAATTTTCCCATCTTCCATCAAGAATAAAAGGTTTGGGTGTTTTTTAACTAAAATCCAGCTTTGAATTCTGTATTTTTTTTTCCTCCTCAAAAAGCTTTTCCCTAAAGAAGAGTTAAGTCTGGCCAGAAAATGCAGGGAAGTTGCTGTTGCCTGTTTTTTTGTACCAAACACTCCCACCACCCTGCCCAGGAGAGAGCCTGATGCTCAAGGCCAAGGTGAGCAATGCCTGTCCTCGACTAATCAGCAGGTAATTAGCTGTAAGAATTCAGAATGAAGCTGCAGATGAAGAGTAAACCTTCAGCCACTAAATTCCATCCTCAAATAATGAGACTTTATTTTAATTTCACAGTAATAATATTGCCCAGCATCCCCTCCTCTTATTTACCTCCAGGAAGGAACATTAGCATAAAAAACATAATAAAGGATATCCAGCAAGCAGCTTTCACCAACTCCTGTGTATCACTCATCATTAAATTTGGGAATTAAGCCCTGTTAATGGACACAAACCATCATTTTGAGCGTGCAGGCAGTGTTAATATTTGAATAAGCCAACAACAACAACAAGACACAGGACTAATACATGCACGGTCATTCTTTTGAGCAGAGAGGATTCAGTTTTCATTTTCACAGAATATTAAACCAAATTTTAATTAGATTATACCAAGCTTCCCTAATAAGTGCTTGCAAGGGGAGCTCCACTGGGCAGAGACAGTGGAAGGGAAGAACTTGCCAGTTAAGTGGCTTAATCACTGAAGAGCTTTGAGGTGGTTTCCTTGTTTTTCTTCATTGTGGCCACCTCACACTTTGCCAAGAGGCTGCCAGAGAGGTTTAGCAGTAACAACTTCTCTGCTACAGGAGAAGTGAGCTTGACAAACAGCAGAGAGATCAGGAGAGAAAAGAGATGGAACAAAAACCTGTCAATAGGTGAAAGACATCCTGTTCCTTCCCAGTGACCCAAAACTGGGTCTGGAACTTCAAAACACCTGAAGGAACAATCCCAGGAACAGCCTGTCCAGGGTGGGGGCAGCTCTGTCCCCTCTGGTCCCTCCTGAACAGCTCATGGAGCCACCCTGGCGCTTGTGCAGTGGAGCAGAACTCAAAACCAAGCCAAGAAAAGCACAGGAGGTGAAACTGCAGGTGCAGCACCCCCCTGATGTGAGGAAGGGTCAGTGCTGTGGAGGTCAGAGCTGGGGTGGCTGCAGGGCTCAGCAAGGCTGGGTTCAGACACCTCCTGTGTCCTTGTGTCCCTCTGTCCCTGTGTCCCTGTGTCCCTCTGTCCCTGTGTCCCTGTATCCCTATGTCCCTGTGTCCCTCTGTCTCTGTGTCCCTGTATCCCTCTGTCCCTGTGTCCCTCTGTCCCTGTGTCCCTCTGTCCCTGTGTCCCTCTGTCCCTGTGTCCCTGTATCCCTCTGTCCCTGTGTCCCTCTGTCCCTGTGTCCCTGTATCCCTCTGTCCCTGTGTCCCTCTGTCCCTGTGTCCCTGTATCCCTCTGTCCCTGTATCCCTCTGTCCCTGTGTCCCTGTGTCCCTCTGTCCCTGTGTCCCTGTATCCCTGTGTCCCTCTGTCCCTGTGTCCCTGTGTCCCTCTGTCCCTGTGTCCCTGTATCCCTCTGTCCCTCTGTCCCTGTATCCCTGTGTCCCTCTGTCCCTGTGTCCCTCTGTCCCTGTGTCCCTCTGTCCAGCCCTTCCAGCTGTCACTGAAGCCAGAGTTCACTGGGAACCCAGCCCAAGGGGGTTTTTCCTCTCTCTGTCCCTCTCCAGGAGGCACAGCACTGCTCCCTCACCCTGCACAGCTCCACTGTGCTCCAGGGGATGCAGGACCACCCAAACCCTGCTGGGAATGCAGGTGCCCCACACTGGAGCTCCAAACACAGCTGAGGATGCTGCAGAACCCTGGCCAGGAGCAGAGCACTGCCCCAGCCCTGGGTGCTGACACACAGCCCCCTTCCAGCACCCCAGAACCCTGGCCAGGAGCAGGGCACTGCCCCAGCCCTGGGTGCTGACACACAGTCCCCTCCCAGCACCCCAAAGCCACTGCTGGCTCTGCAGGATGGGCACAGTGCCCCACATCTCCTTGTTCCCCTCTGGTTAGAATCAAACACCCCACAGCCCGTCTGACACCAGATTTTCCAGCAGCAGGAGCCACATGAGGGGACTCAAGGGACCCAGACAGAAGCAGGACCCACTTTTGGCACTGCTGAGGTTGGCCATGGGTGACACAGCACAATTCCAGCTCCACACCCTGAGGACAGGCTGCCCTAAATAAAGCACAACCCCCTCCACCAGCTCCACTTGTGACCAGTGCCCTTTTTAATATATTTTTCTTCCTTTAATTTTTTTTTTCCTTTCCACTTTTTACTCAGCTGCCCCCGTGTTTACAGCTCGCAGCAGCACAAATCCTTATTTCATGTCACCCACTGGCCCAGGCTGTCCCCACTCCCTGTTTCTCCCAGACAAGTTAATAAGATGGAAGGCTCCCCAGAGGCCTCGAGCCAGCCAACATTATCACTTGGAAGCAAGGCAGAAATACTGACACATCGGAAATGACTTCAAGCCTATTAATTACCCTTTCTTCTCTGGCAGATCTTTGAGAGAGAGCTTGACAAATTGAAAGGCAGGAGAGAGCATCCTCCCTGTCCCAGGAGCCCCTGCCCACGCCAACAACAGCTAAACACACACTCCCCAAAATGTTATTTGTTTTGTTATCAATTAAATCATCAAAAATTAGCTGAGACAGAGCTGCCTGTCAGGGACAGAGCTCCCCTCTCTCTTTGTGTTGCTGTTTCCAGAGGCAAGATGCAAGTCACAGAACGAGGAGCACTGGCACAGCTCTCCCACCCATCAGGGGACACAGAAAATGCTGCTGCCCTGGGAAACTTTGGAGCTTTGTTACTGAATGCCAACATCCCCATTGATCCCACCCAACCCCTGCTCCTGAGGTGCTGCAAAACCCCTGTGAACACCCCTCAGCCCCTCCCTCAAAATGGATTTTCAAATCCTTGCTGGCATAATTGATCCTAATTATTATAAGCATTAGATATTAAATGCATTCCTACATGCAATGTGGCTTCAACTGTGGGCTTTCAGCAAAGTCTATTGTACAAATAAATGACTGGATTTCTCATTCAAGAGCTTCAGATGTGACAGAATTAATTCTGATGCAAAGTAGCCACGCAAGTTGAGATAAAGTCACTACCTGCCACTGTGGCTTTATTTTTAAGGTGATTTCCATAATTTCTGGTTCAAAAAAAGAATAAGAAAAACAACTTCCAAAATAACTGGAACAAAAATCTTCAGGCCGTTACCCAGAAAACGATCATTAAATCATTTGTTCAGTTTTTATTAGTATCATTGTAATTAAAGGGAATCATATTTCAAAAACATCTCTTCAACAGCACTTATCAAACCCCATCCCTGCAGCCTATCAATTAGGATTACAATAACCTCGCTCCCTTGTTGCCTTTGCCATTAGCATTTTGATTGAATGGCTGTTGAGAAGTGACTGGTACCAGAAGATTGTGTTCACAAAGTAACATTTCTTTATTCCCTTCCATTGAAGCTTGTCTAGTTGTCTCCAGTTCCTACTCAAAAGAGACAAGACAGTTCCAAAAGCAGTAATTTTGATGCAGGATTATTTTTTTTTTTTTTTTCCCTTTCTCAGCGAGGTGAGATAGATTGGGTTAGGCTGGACACAAATGCTATTAAATCACCTGGCAGCAGATGTGGGGGCTGCTCCTCAGTCCCAGAAAGGTGCCAGGGCAGGAATGGGAACATCCAGCCTCTGCAAACACCCCTGCAGGAGACTCAATAAATAATAATAATAATAATTTATAATGCCTGAACTACTTGGGGAAGTTTCTGGCTACGTTTATTGGTAATAGTATTGAATGTGAAAGGCAAGAATTTACCCTGGCACTTTGGGAATGCAAGGGAGAGAGAGGAGTCCTGCCATAACAACAGCACCAAGGAGGGACAGAGCAGCCACCAATGTCACCAGGAGGGGATGGATGCATTCCACCACTGCCATGAATTACAACACCCAGAGTTCATTAAATCCACCACATTAAAATAAAAACGACCTGCCACGTCAGACATTCTATTTACTGATATTCCCAGTGCTGATGCCTCCCCTGATAAATCACATTCAGCAGCACAACCTGCAGTTACCCAAAAACATTTCAATTACTGGGACGTGCTGGGTTACCCCACCCAAAACAGCACATGGGCCAAGTTCAGCCTGACAGCTTGGAGGGGGAAATGAAGTGACCCCTGCAGCTCCCTCTGCCCCAGGCTGGCTGTGGGGACAGGAATTGATTAAGAGGGAATTTAGGAGGAAGGGAGCAGAGGGGAATGGCTGCTGGCATGGCAGGGCAGGGCTGGGCTCAGTCCTGCTGTGCTTCCTCCCCTTCCTCATCCTCCTCCATCCCAGCCCAGCCCTGCACTCCTTGGGGAGCCTCTCCAGAGCTCCCCTGCTCTCCTCTCCTCTCCTCTCTCCTCCACAGCTCCTCTTTGCTGGCAGGCAGCCAGCAGTGTGTAATGCTGCCAGGTAGCAATTTCATTTTTAAAATGCTCTTATCAAAGATTTAAGGTGAAAGATAAGAAGAGCGCTCTACATCATCATAAAGGAAACACTGTATAAGGCATAGTATTTTACAAATCAAAACAGTTATCAAAATGAAAAGGTATGAAATAAAAACAAATGGAGCCTGTGCTGTGGAGGGGAGGGGAGGGAGCCCTGGGTTGGGGGAATTGATCAAATTTCAGGTTTTCTTGACAAGTCTCAAAGCCTGTGAAGAACGGGAGCAGCGACACTTCCACTGTCATTTTAAACCAGAAATAAAATGTCAGGTACATTTACAGAGAGCATATACACACACACTTATTTATATGCCTTTTCATATAAATAGATCTATAAATATAGATACATATTTTTCATACCATTACCCACGGCTGTTGGGTGCTTTTATCAAAGTCATCTGACCTGGAAAGCATCTGTTGTTAATACCACTGTTTTATTATTTATCAAATCCATTTCTTCATAGAATGACTAATTTCATACCCACAGCTGCTCCCATCCTCCCTGTGCAGCTGCTCCTTCCCTGGGCAGGTTTGCAGCTCCCAAACCCTCCTGGAGCCCATGGAACAGGCTCTGAGCTCCTGCCCTGCCAGGGAGGGAGCAGGATGAGGCCAAAGAACCACCAGAAAACCTGGGGGACACCACCAGGGGTGGGGCAATGGCAAACAAATCCCACACTTCTGCAATCTGGATTTTTTTTTTGGTTTTCCTGCAATTGCGCCCAGGCAGCACAAAAGCAAATATTTTAATTTCTTCATTAGTTTGGGTTTAGGGTGAGGAGGAACAGGGCTGCCAGGAGCAGAAATGGCAAAAGCCAAGCCCCCACCAAGACTTTAAAGTGATTTTAGCTCATCTGAACTCCCTGAGAGCTGACAGGGGAATCTGACAGGGGAATATTTGTCGCCAGAACGAAGCAAATTCTCCTGCCAGGCTTCTCCCTACGGATCCTGCCCTAATTTCCAGTGCTCCACGGAACACGTGTGCTCAGGTGTGACTCCTGCAAGGGGGAAGGAGGAACATTTCCCTCACCAGGGCATTGCTGTGACTGAAATCAACTTCTCAGCTCCCACTGACTCACACTGGGGCTGGCAATGGTCCCGGAGAGGAGATGTGGAGAGATGGATCTGGGGTCCAAGTGAGAGGCACAGACCCAGCCTGGAGCCATGCCCTGTGTTCACAGCCCCACATATGACCTGGGATCCCTGGGACAGTGCAGAGCTGTGTTCCCTGCCCTGAGCAGGGGTTTGGCATCACTCAGGGGAGGGTTCATAGCACTGGATCTGTTCACTCCTCATCTCCCACAGCAGGGAATTCAGGGAGCTCCTGGAACTGCGAGGGTGCTTTAAAATGGGGAGCAATCTGTGAATTACTGCTCTGGCTGAAGGTACTTTTCTGGTCCAGAAAACACTCAATAAATTAAAAAGATAAAACCCACAACCCAAATGTGCCAACCTGCAGTTTTCTGAAAGAAACCGTTTTTCAACTCATTCTATCGGATCCAGTGAAAAAAGTGCCAGATGTTCTTACTTCAGCTTATATATACAAAAAACATAGAGGATAAGCAAAATCACTGCATGCCAGGACATTTAATCAAACTAATTAAAGAAATCTTCCATTTCCACCCCCCTGGCAAGTCCTGCCTTGCACAAACAGCCCTGGGAGCAATAGGAACACACACTGAGTTCAGCCCCAGGTGCACCCAGCCTGGACCAGCATCCCCCCAAATTCCCAACACCCAAATGCCCAGGAACAGAACCAGAGCCAGGGATGTGAGGATGGGGAGAGCAAACCTGCTCAGGGGCAAGGCTTCCTTACCAGCATTATCTGTGTAACCTCAGTTCCTGCTGAATCTCAAGGTTTGGGGACAGGGGCTGTGTCATCTGTTTGAACAGATCACCAGGAGGCTTTTACACATGGCAGTGACCTTGTACAACTCAAGGCTTCAGCAGCACTGGGCAGAGCTGGCAGAGGGGACTCAGAGGTGACAAACCAGCCCCTCCTGCAGCATCCTCCTCACCTTCACTGCAAGGGATTCACCATCCAACCCACCCAACAGACAGCACAGGTGTGCACACTGCAGAGGACTCCCAGCCTGCTCCCTGGGATCCAGAGGGAGCAGGAGCCAGCACACCAGGGAGTGACTGAGGCAGTGTCTCTCCCCATTTCCATATCACATTTTTGGGCATGCTGCTGCCTCTTTTCTCAAGGTCACCACGCTGATTTTAATTCTGCCTCTTGTATGCAGACTGCCCGTCTATGGAAATGTTGCATTTTGTTCTCCTCCTGTTTCTGGCCTTTCCTCAATTAACATTTCCAAACAGTCCCACGAGGCTCAGAGCCTCCCTGCTAATCACTTGGCTCCTACACTGGGGAAGCAGAAGGGGTTGGGTTTCATCAGCGGGGTAGATTCACAAGCAACAACTTATTTGTGGCTTGGAGGGCTTCTTTCTGCTCAGAGACCATCAGGATTTGTGCTAATTTCCCTGTCACTCAAGCTGCCTGCTCGGCAGTGACAGTGAGAAGGCAAACTGAGCTCGTACTAAATGACCTCACTGCTCAAGGCAGCCTCAGCTGGGCACACAACGTGGTGCCTTAACACCAGCTCACCCCCTGCAAGTGTGATAGAACTGTGAGCATCATCCAGAAAACCTCAGAAATATTTGCACTTCGTGTTTCCTGAAGAACCTTGCAGAGAGCAGAGAGGCTGTGCTGATTTCCTCTGCCCTCTCCAGTACAACTGTGGTTTAGCTGCCTTGTTATTGATGCACTTTAAGTGAATGAAGATTTTTCATTTCCAGACTGAGACCATGAATCACAGCTGCACAGGAAGGAAATGTCCTGTTCCAGCTCCTGGACACCACAGGCACCTGCAGGAGCAGCTCTGCCCTCTCCCATCTCTGTGCCTCTGCCTTCCCACCCAAGGCATCAGGGCATCAGCAAAACCATCCTTCAGCACCCCACAAAGCTCACTGATACTGGAAAAGCTGCTGAAGGTGTCAGAAGATGCAGCATCTCCCCTGGCAGCTCTGAGGCTCCTCCTGAGCTGCTCCAGCCTGGGGAGGGCGAGCAGGACGAGCCCTTCAGCCCCTCCTGTACCAGGGCTGAGCAAAAGGATGCTGCAGAAATCCAGGTCAGAAGGGTCAGAGCTCTCCCTCTGGGCACAGGGAATTCAGTGATTTCTTCACCCACGAAGACAAGATACAAATGAGTGTACAACCCGGCTGTCCTTTACAACATGCCTTTGGGTTGATATTTAATGTAATGTCTCTGATACCAGAGGTTCCAAACTAATTACTGGGCTGAGTTTGCAGCCTTTACTGGAGGTTGGACAGACTTTTTTCTCAATTAGCATTACTATTGCAGTTTGTTTGCTAAACAAGAGAATAAAAACGCCAGTCCCTTTCCTGAGTGCTGCTGCCAGAGGAGAATTGTTCAGAGAAATCCTGCACAGACATCCCCTGCTCTGGTGCTCACATCTCCTGGATGGGATTCTCATCACAGAATGAAGCAGTGAGGTCTGACAGACAGTGCAGGGCTGGGCAATCACTGCAAGCCTCAGGTGGCACCATCCAGGATCACTGTGAGCAGTCCCAGATGTTCTGAACTGCCTGGAAAAGCCTGGCCAGAGCCTGGCTGCTGCTCTGGGGCTGAGCCCAGCGGGGTGGGGGCTCACACTGCCCTGCCTCTGTGTGTCTGACACCTCAGAGCTGCCCCAGCACAGCCACAGGCACCAGCCAGGACACTACAACACAAGGGGATGGATCCAAGAACTGGCAGCTTCTCCTCTTTGTGTTTATCAACACCAAAGTGGGGAGCAGGACAGAGCAGGACAGAGCTGGGGGAGCCCTGGGCATGGCACTGCCACCACCCTGCCCCAGGGGACATCCACTGTCCCCACCACCTGAGGACAGCACGAAGTGACAAACTGGTCCCAAATGGGAAAGCTGGGAAGCAAAGCAGCCCCCAGCCCTGAGAGCAGAGATGTCAGCGATGCTCTGCAGCGTTGCAGCCCTTAATGTGTTTAAGAAATGAATATTTATAAGCGGGGATGTAATATTAAAAACACACACCTATAAAATATTAACGTGGCACATGTCACTGCTGCAATCCAAACAGACAGGTGTGACTGATGGTGCTCACTGATAGGTGTGGAAATGGTAAATAACATTAACTAATGAATCTTAGCAGCCCTCACGTCAAGTTTAGAAGCAAATATTTGCTTAAAAATCTCTCCAAACCCCCTGTGTGCAGCTGCAGCTCCCAATCCCCTGAGCTCTGCCAGCAAGGGTTAAATCTCTGGGCTGGGCTGGGTTCAGGAGTGTGGAGCCAGCAGCACAAGCACCTCTCTGGAGTCCCATTTGTGAAGTGATACAGCTGACAGGGGAATAGCAGCTCGGAGAGCAATAACAATAACACTGCCTGCATTTAGAGCTCTGGCACACTCCTCATCCACAGCCCTTCAAGCACTTGATGTTTGAAAAAAGCATCTCTGCTGTGGCTGTGGATGCCTTCCCCAAATCTGTGGGTCAGACCTGCAGCTCTCCCTGAGCCCACAAAAAAGCACAATTGGAGCTGAGGGAAGGCTCCCAGCAGTTCTGAGGATACTCAGTGCTACAGCCAGGCTGCTGCCAAGAAAAGCTATGCTCAAAATGACCAAATTAGGCAATTATTTCTATATATTTTAACTACTCTTTTCTCAAAACTGCCTGGGGATGTATTTTCTAAATGCACATGACCTTGCATGACTTGAGGGAGATGGTGATAAACAAATAATTGCAGTGACTTAATTATATTTATATCTCATCTATAAAAATGTCAATTATAACTTCAGAGATCAGCTCCAGAACTGGGGTTTTGGCAGCAGGACAGGACACAAAAGGTTATTTTTCTCCTTTGCAGAGGCACAGCCAGTGTCTCTCTAACACTCCCAATAAACACAACCATGGTGCCAACTCTTCCACCTGCCCTGGAATCTGCTGGAATCAGACATGAATCTGGACCCTCCCTCCCTCCTTGGGAGCAGAGGATGGGAGAGCCCCTGAGCTCTGGGGTTTTGGTGGGATGGGGGCAGCACCCTTCCAGTCTGAGTTCTGGGGGTCTGGACAAACCCCCAGCCTTGGGCACGGCGCTGTGAAATCACAGCCTGTCACCTCCCTCCCCTCCCCACTGCCACCCTCAGCTGTGCAAGGGGGTTAACTGATACCAGAATAACTGATACCAGAACACCTCTGAGGGCTGGGCAGCTTGGAAAAAAAAATGTTTATTATTACACTCAATACACAATTACAGCTGGGGGGATTCACTCACTCAGAACCTGAGGCTTTTTGTGAGTCCCACACATGGGGCTGCTGTGATGCAGGAAAGGAACCACTGCACCCCCTTCTCCTGGCTCACCTGGATCAGCTCAGCACAGCCCATTCCTGTCCCCTGCACTGATCCAGCTGTCCTTCCTCCCTCCTCCTCCTCCTCACACAGCCTGTAATCCCAGCCCAAGGGCACGGCCCCCACCCCAGCACTTCCTGGAGCTCCTCTCCATAACCAAGTTAGAAGGACATCATCATCCTGCCAGGCTCCCTCCACCCCCAAAGATCAATAACTAATGCTGAACTCCAGATTTTATCTGCACTTTGCAAGGGTAACAAAATAACACCACCAGCTTTTCTTTTTTTTTTTTTCCCCTTTCTTTCCAATTACTGAATCCTTTCAAGATTGACCCAGTAATTTTCAGCTTTATGAAATTTTAGGCAGTGAAGAAAGTGACAGAAGTGATCTGCCAGAATGTTGGGAGAACTTTTGTGTGTGGCTTTTAGAAGACTGCAGGAATACAGTAGTACAGAAATAGAAAAAAAAAAAGGCACCTAAACAGGCTGCCCCAGGGATATTTGTTTATCAGGTGCTGGTTCTTTGTGTGCCCACTGTCACAGCCAGAAGAACCCTTGGAAGGAGACATCCCAGTGATGCTTCTAGGGATTGTCTTGCCTACAATACACCAAAAAATAACCACTCCAATTAAATACAGATTTTGCAACCTGCCTTTAATACAGCTAAACAGATCAGCATGAAGGCAAGAGCTGAGTCTTATTTTCCTTAGAGAAATCCAGGAATAGCTGGACATTAAAATACTCCTGCAGAGGCACAGCATGACTGGCCTGATGGCATTTCTAAGGTTATAGAATCACAGAATCATTAAGGTTGGAAAGGACCTCCAGGATCAAGCCCAGCACAGAGTGAAGTGCTCCCTGCCAGGCACCAGGTTTGTTTTTGGGTGGGTTTTACAAACCCCTCCTGCCCTGCCTGGTTCAGTGCCTGCATTAGCAGGGGAGCTCCTCACTCCCCAAACACACACACGTGCCAGAATTATGACAACAAACCCTCTCCATTTTCTTGCAAGGAAATTTCTCTTGCCTTCTAGGAGTAGGGAGTGAATTTGAATCCTTTTCCCTTCCCATGCCCACGATGATTATTCCAGGCACAGACCAACGACAGCAAACCACACTGGATATTTTATCTGCCATTTCTCTTTCCCGTGGCTAATTTGAAGATACAGATTGCAACCCACAAGTGGTTTTAAGAATTGCCATTAACACTGTTGCTGCATTTTAAACACGCTTCCAACACAATCAGAGTGTCACAATTTGTAAAATCTGGGGTGATTTTATCGGCACAGCTCACTTCATCACCACAGCCCTGGGCCAGTTCATTAGGCTGATTAGCAGCAGCTACCTGCACAGAGCAGGCAAAAATGCCACAAAAGGCTGGCTAAACTCAAGTGTGAAGATGAAGAGGACTCTTACTCTGCCTTTTGCACTTGATTTTTCCTCCCACCTGTACTTGGCAGGGCGAGCCCTGCAGCTCAGCCCTCCCTGTGCTTTGGCAGCCCCCAGAACCAGCCAGGCTCCCCTGCTGCAGGAATTTTGGCTAATCCCAGCAAGCAAGCAGCACTGCCCTTCACCCAGCAGTGGGCAAGCCTGGGATACAGCCTCCCAAACAGAGCTGGCTCTCCTGAGTGCCAGAGAACTCCTTCTTCCACCTGGAGAGGGACTGCAGCCATCCTGTCCCCAGAGCTGGGGCACAGCCTGGATCCAGGAGCACAGGGCAGGTTCTGGGGAACATCACCTGCACCCAGAGCATTTGGAGCCTGGGCTAACATCACCTGCACCCAGAGCATTTGGAACCTGGGCTAACATCACCTGCACCCAGAGCATTTGGAACCTGGGGTGACATCACCTGCACCCGAAGCATTTGGAGCCTGGGGTGACATCACCACCCAGCAGCATTTGGAACCTCGGCTAACATCACCTCCATCCAGCAGCATTTGGAGCCTGGGGTAACATCACCTGCACCCAAAGCATTTGGAACCTGGGGTAACATCACCTGCACCCAGCAGCATCTGGAGCCTGCTGCTGGTCCTTTGGGGTTTTTAGTTCCTCCCTGCTTAGATCTCACCCAGGAGCTTGCACTGGGATGCTAATGGGGAGCAAAATGTCATGGCTTGCATGTAGGAAAAACAAGCTATTAAAAGAATTAGCCAGTGAAATAAATTCACAGAATTCCCAGGGGGGAAAAAGAAAGGATGACCTGTTGCCTCTCATCTCCAACACACTCATAGTGGGGAAAAAGCCCTCTGTGGAAAACTCCAGAGGTTTCGTGGCAACTAAGGTGCCCCCCAGACCTCTGCTCCTGGACAGTGGAAAGATCTTTTTGGACAAGGAATCCACCCTGTGGGGTTCATTACCCAGGCTCAACCCTGCAGAATCCCTGGCACACTGCTGCAGCCTCCCCAAAGAGCCCAGAAACGCTGAAGCAGGGCTGCTGGGGCAGAGCTCAGCACTCCAGAGCTCAGCACTCCCAGAGCTCAGCACTCAGAGCTCAGCACTCAGAGCTCAGCACTCCCAGAGCTCAGCACTCAGAGCTCAGCACTCCAGAGCTCAGCACTCCCAGAGCTCAGCACTCAGAGCTCAGCACTCAGAGCTCAGCACCCAGAGCTCAGCACTCAGAGCTCAGCACTCAGAGCTCAGCACTCAGAGCTCAGCACTCCAGAGTTCAGCACTCCAGAGCTCAGCACTCAGAGCTCAGCACCCAGAGCTCAGCACTCAGAGCTCAGCACTCCCAGAGCTCAGCACTCCAGAGCTCAGCACTCCAGAGCTCAGCACTCCAGAGCTCAGCACTCAGAGCTCAGCACTCCAGAGCTCAGCACTCCGAGCTCAGCACTCCAGAGCTCAGCACTCCAGAGCTCAGCACTCCAGAGCTCAGCACTCCCAGAGCTCAGCACTCAGAGCTCAGCACTCCAGAGCTCAGCACTCCAGAGCTCAGCACTCCAGAGCTCAGCACTCAGAGCTCAGCACTCCAGAGCTCAGCACTCAGAGCTCAGCACTCCAGAGCTCAGACACCAACACTGCCTTGGGAAGTGCTTAGAGCAGCACAGAGCCCGGCAGGGACAGAGCAGGGGTCACCTTGGGGAACAGCAGACAATCATCCTGCAGGAGGCACAGCAGGGCTCACACAGCACTGCTCTGCTCTGCTGGCCCTGCAGAGCCTGGCCAGGGCAGCTCAAGGTGTTGGGACCACAGGAACAGGGCTCACTGCAGCTGGAACCCAGCTCTGGGATCTGGGACCTCTCCAGAGCCCCCCAGCTCTTCTTGCCCCCAGACCACAGGGCCATGCACCAAAGCTCCACATCAGGCAGCTTTTAAATGCAACAAACAACATGCCAAGATCCTGAATGGAGAGGAGTATTTATGGCCTGTGATTGCAGGGAGGAGGGTGGAAAATTCCCTGGATATAAAAGGAAGCTGTCAGGGGTTGAACTTCTCAACCTAAGTAAGGGCTTTGAACAGGTCCCTGTACAAATGGAAGGGCACTGGAGGAGCTGATCCTCCTGAGCAAGCTGCTGCTGGACTTGCCAGGGTACTCCAGAGAGGAATCAGTGCCTGGGAGGCAGAGGGAGGGAATGCTGCCCCAGAGGCTTGCCTGACTCACCCAGCCATCTGCTCAGCCCAGTCTCTGCTTACAGCAAACCCAGAGCAGGGAGAGGCTCTGCTGACCCTGTGTGGAGATGGAGGGGAGTGGAGAGGCTGCCCCCTCTCCCCTTCCTGGGGCTTCCCCTGGATGGGCACAGGCTCCTTCCCACCCTGGCAGCCTCCCCAAAACACTGAGAGCAGTTGGCACCTCTGTGCCTGAGACAGCCACCAGATCAGCCAGGGGCAGGAGCCACGTGCTGCCTCCCACCAAACCTGAGCACAGAATCCATCAGCTCCATCTCCATCATCTCCATCTCCATCATCTCCATCTCCATCATCTCCATCCCCACCATCTCCATCTCCATCCCCAGGCAGGGGCCAGGGGGCCCTGGAGCTGTCCCCAGGGGATGTCCCCAAGCCCCTGTGGCTGCTCCCAGCAGAGTGCAGCGCTGCCAGAGCTGGGGAATGCAGCAGGAATGGGAACAGCTCTCCCAGACACAGCAGCATTGCTCATTCCCACTGAAAGGAAAGGCCCTGACACAGAAAATAACTCTCAGCTCCTTTACACAGAGCTGTGCAAGCAATGGGATGAGAAATAGGATGAGAAACCTCATCTCCCTCGTGAAATACATGTAGGGAAATTCCCTTTTTGGAGATCCTGCTTGTTCTGAGCTACACTGCTGGGGGATGAGCTCACTCAGCTTCAGAACTCCAGCACACCTGCAACCCCATTTCCTGGTATCTCAGCTTAACTGGATTTATGCCCAGCCTAAGTGATGCCAGCCACCTCAGTACAGACATGCTGCTTCCAGCAGCCCCAGCACATCCAGCCCCAGGGGATTTGCTCTCTCAGGGAGCCTGACAATGCTCCTCCCAAAGCCAGGTCATGAGCCTGACCAGTAAAGTGAGGAGAAAATCCAGGTGCATGGGGCACTCCATGCCAACCAGGCCTCCTCTGCTACCTGCAGGACAGAGGGTTTAGTGCCATGGATTGAGCCCAGCTCATCCCCCTGGATCTGGTGCTTGCTGCCCCGTGCAGCAGCTGTCCCACACTGTGAGGTCAGAGCTCCCCATCCCTCTTACCTCTATGCCTGTTGGTCGTCTTGTCAAACATTAGCATGGCATCCTCTACCTGCAAGACAAAGAGGAGAGTTGTGCTTTAGCACAGCTGGCAGCTCCCACACAGCACACACAGCAACTCCCTGCTTTTGGCCAGAGGCAGCTCCTCCTTTGGGAAACCATTGCTTTCCCCCTCCCTGCCCTGGCTGACATCTGCTCCTCAAGGAGAAAAGTGACCACTGAAAGTGCTGGCCCTAAACAGTAAATATCTCAGCAGCTCTTCCCCTGGTTGTGCCTCATCTCCCCTCTGCAGGGAGAGCAGGAAGGGCCAAGGGAGGAAGCGTGGATGCAAATCAAGCCCATGACTTCTCCAAATTAGAGTCACTGTCTTGGCTGAGAATTGGGTTAAAAGAGGTATGAGCAGGGTAAAATCTGGTCAGCCAAGAAAGGTATTCAGGGGTTTTCAAAAGGGCTTTTGAAAAGCTGGAGGAGAGGGGAGAGGGAGGAGGGAGAAACTTTAATTCGCATCGGGCTCGGCATTTCCACTTCAGAAGAGAGATGACTGATGAAACGTATTGAAGTGCAACCAAATTGCTTTCAACTTTCATTAGGATTTGCATGATTTATTCCACCTCCATTTAATCTGTGCAGCCACACCTAAAATTTTGCACTTAGTGCACAAGGATGCAGGGCTGGGGTTGGTTTCCCAGCACTGTCACACCCTGAGCTGCTGTTTGAGGCTGCAGCAGTGGGGGCAGGTGGGTCCCTGTGCCCTGTGACACGTCCTGGGCAAGCTCTGAGATGAAATTCCCTGTTGTAAACCCAGGGGTGATGAAAATCTCTAACACTGAATTACAGAAGGTGTTGCAGGGAGGGAGAAGAACTTTAAAGAAAAGGTTTTATCCTCTAAAGGACTCCACTGCTTGTCTGGGGTGTGGCTTTGGGATTTTTTGTTTGTTTGAAGTTTTGGGATTTTTTTCCCACCAATAATTTTTCTGTACTTCTTTGGCTTGTACTCTGGTTTTCTATAAATCATTTACTGTAGCTAAGTGATTTACAGTGCAGTTACATGCTCTCCTCATGTCACACAGCAAAGGGTCCACCTGTCCCCACAAATGCCCTCTTAGGCAGCAAGCCTATGTCTGTGAAAATTTTCTCAGCCTTGGCTGGGGAGGAGTTTGGGAAGGTGGTGAAAACACAAATTGAACCTCCCTGAAGTTCTGAAGGACTGAAATAGTTCCAGGATATTGTAAAAAAATACAGAGCAGCAAAACTTCACATGATGCCTAAAATTCATCTGAAAACCTGTTTTTGCTTAAGTGGTTCTTAACTTTTCTATTCAAAATGGTTTGCAGAAAGTGCTGGCAGTGGCCTGAGCCAGTGCAGAACTGCAGGTCTCCTGATACCCATCTTGCCTGAGACCTGAAGACGCTGATGCACTGAAAAACTCAAACTGCATTAAGTCTGTCCTGCTGTCTGTCCTCCCTCCAAGGGGGAGAACTCACCAGGATGAGCAATACCAGGAGGCAGATAAGGACCAGGCTGCCCTTCACCCTGCTTATCTCTGCTCCAGGGTTATGTTTGCTCAGCAATCTTTATTTTTCATTCTCACAGGTCCTGGCCTCACTGGAACCCAAAATTACACACTGCACCTGCTGCTGTTTCTGGGGCATGGCAGCTCCCTGCACCAGCCCCCCTGTCCCTGCTCAACCCCTGCTGATGAAGGTTCCATATGGAAATTTCTGCCTCCAATCCCATCCCAGAGAGCTCCTGGATGTGCAGGAGCACAGACCCAGCAGCCCAGGGAGGTGCTCTGTCCCTGTGTGCAGCTCTCCAGGCTGGAGCCACACTGTCCTACCCCAGTGACACCTCCTGCAGGGACATGATTGGGGACTTCCAAAAGGCTGCTGTGCTGGCTGGGGAGAGAAGAGATGCTCCAGCATGGCCATGTCTCACCCTGAACCTCCTGTGCAGCCTCACTGTGCTCCTCCAAGGGCAAGGAGGGGCCGGTCCTGGCCCCAGACCCAGCTCTGGGTGCAGCCCCTGCTCACCCTGGGCTCTGCTGCTCCCTTCCCTTCTCCCACCTGTCCAACCAACACCATCCTCTGGGCAAACACGGCTCTGTGCCATGTGTACCAAGCTGGAATGATGATCTTGGCAGGGATCTTTTTTATGCAAATAAATCCCTATTAGCAGTAACAAGCACAGGCTGCAGGGGCTAATCCTGGAGGGAGGTTTCCTGGGGCCCCAGGAGCGCAGCACCAACTGCTGGGATCAGGGCTGGGCAGCAGCTCCCTGGAAAAGGGTCAGCCCTGCCAGCCCCCATCTGAAACCTGCATGGGGGGAGCATCCCTGCAGCTGAGTTCAGACACGGCCCAAGCATGCCTTGAAGAAAAAATGATCAGTGGGGTGTTCTTTGAGCCAGCTGGTGCCCTTTCAACAATGTCTAATTGGTTATCTTTTCTCTTTCCTAAGGTCAGAACATTTTATCTCCGTCTCTGCCCTTTCTGTGCTCACCCCACCCTGCGTTATTTTTTAGGGCAGGCATTGTGGCAGAAGAATAGCCTCTCTCCTCCATAGTCCGGTGACACAATGAGACTTCTTGAAACCTCCTGAATAGACAGAGTGCAGCGGCAAAAGGAAAATTCTATTAACGCTTTGCAAAATAAAACATCTGAGAGCTGGTGAGACAAGCAGGAGAAGAAAATCAATATGGAGAGGGCAGAGCGCTCAGAAAAACTTTTCACCAGTTGCAAAAAGGTGGCGAGGGTATGGGAGGGAGGGGGGAGAGAAACTTATTAATGCAGAAAACCCATCAATGGTATGGAAATCTGGCAGAACAGCAAGAACTCGAACTAGAAGAATTTGAATATACAAAGGGCTGAATAGAATGAGCAAACCACACTGCCTCACACACACAGCCCGTTTCTCACGGTTCTCTGAGAGGCAAACACAAGCGGCTTGTTCGAGTTTTCATCAAGGAGAAATAAGGGACACAGCCAAGGTAACCGGCAGTAAACCCTGTAGTAAGCAAATTGATCCCTATTTCAGGGGAAGGGAAAAAAAAAAAAATCCAACAACCCACAGCCAAAACTCAAGTACATTCAGGGCTGTGAGTGCCTGGGTTAACCCCTCCTCCAGCCCCGGGCTCTCCCTGCATTTTAAAGATGCTCAGCTGCAACTTCTCCAGGTCTCAGCCCAAAACTGCAGCCACACTTTGCATACAAGAGGCAAGGAAGGTTTTTCCCGGGTTAGAAGCAGGAGGGGAAGGTGGAATTGCCTGCAAGGCTTGGCCATCACCCCCAGCACAGAGGGGAGGCTGAGCCACCTCCAGCAGGTAACACAGACCCAGCCCCTCCCAGAGCGAGCCTTGCAGCAGCTGATTAATCCCCACTCCTTCTGAGCATCAAGTGAGAGCTACAAAATGAACAGTCTCAGGACTTAGGGTGACTAAAATAAAAAAGAAAACAAAGACTTGCCAGTGAACACTGGTTACAAATGGACTTAAGGCCCCCAGACTCCTCTGTCCCAGCACAGCCCATCCATACAGACCCAGTTTCTTACATAAAGCCTAACTAATGGGCTTCAGTTTATTTAACTTCTTTTTTTTCCAATCCACTTGGGGCTCTGAGAAAAGGAAGGGCTCTACCACTTCATTACTCACTGCCTGGAAGGAGGAATAGGGGAGAATAGGAGGAAAGAAAAAAAACCTGGAGGAGCCAAAGGCTTTAATAATCCTAACAGTTCCCAGGGTTATTTAAAATATGCCCAACCAGTTCACAAAAGGCTCCACAGAGATAAATGTATTTGATTTTCTTCCACTTTAATGGAGGCATACATTTAAAGCAACAAAACCAGGGTGACCTAAATAAAATGACTATTAATTGTACTCAGAAAGTCTCTGAATTTAATGCAAGTGATCCAGCCCAGCACAAGAACACACAGAATTCTCCAGTCATTCCTCCTGCTTTTCTCTTTGGGATTTTCAACTCCTCTTCTCCAGGAGGCAGCAGGAGCTGAGCAGACAGCACAGCCCATGGTCAGTGACACTGCACCCTCCAGGCTGAGTGCCTGCAAACCCAGCAGTGACTCCAGAACAAACCGGAGCATCCCTGCACACCTCCGTGCTCTGGTCCTCCTGTCTGAGTCAAGTTTACTCACTGAGCAAAACTTCCACAATGAAACCACCACAACTGCACTGAGGGACACACAGCAGCCCTTTATGCCTCCTCATCCAGCCCAGGAAGGTTTTTCCTGATGCAAACCCTGAGTTTCCAACACACCCAGAGCAGGCTGAGGTGCTCCTGTGCTCCCTGGGGTGTTTTGGCACTATGTTCTCCATCCCTTCAAGAAGGGAATTTCAAAGAAGAATTAGGGCAGACAAAGGGAATTACACCTGGAATGGAGCACGGTGACAATTCCAGCAGGGTCTGGGAGGGAAGGAATTCCTGAAGGACAATCCTCACACAATTCACTTGTGCCTCTCCTCCCTCCATCCCTCGTGAACTTTACAGGTCCCTCACCTCTCCTGCTCTTCCAAGAAAAGTGTGCTGGGTATTCTGGTCTAATTCTCAGATTATTTATCCACACTGCACAACTCCTCCAATATTTTGTTTTCTGAAGCAGAAAAACCTCTTGGCTGCCAGTGAACTGTCAGGTGCTGTTATTCTAAATGCGCATGTGAAATCCAAGCGGCGGCAACGCGCTCCCGCAGATTTACAACCTCCCCCCACATAAATTAAGACAAATGCCTCTTGCTTGGCAGACAATTTGAAATGGCTCCCCCACACCAGCCTCTGGGCTTGATTACAACAGAATTAAACAAAGAAACAAATTATCCCCCCTCTTTCTGTCACACACACTCCCTCCTCCCCGCTCTGTCTCCCACCCTGGGGCTCCCCAAGCCCCCTGACCATCACCCAGGGTCCTTCAGCAGTGTCCCAGCATGGATGACCATCACCCAGGGTCACCCAGCATGGATGACCATCACCCAGGGTCCTCCAGCACTGTGTCCCAGCATGGATGACCATCACCCAGGGTCCTTCAGCAGTGTCCCAGCATGGATGACCATCACCCAGGGTCCTTCAGCATGGATGACCATCACCCAGGGTCATTCAGCAGTGTCCCAGCATGGATGACCATCACCCAGGGTCCTTCAGCAGTGTCCCAGCATGGATGACCATCACCCAGGGTCCTTCAGCAGTGTCCCAGCATGGATGACCATCACCCAGGGTCCTCCAGCAGTGTCCCAGCATGGATGAGCACAGCACTGTGTCCCAGCATGGATGACCATCACCCAGGGTCACCCAGCATGGATGACCATCACCCAGGGTCCTTCAGCAGTGTCCCAGCATGGATGACCATCACCCAGGGTCCTTCAGCAGTGTCCCAGCATGGATGGCCACACCAGACCCAGCCCAGACCGTGGCTGGTCCCCCCACCACGCTGAGCCCATCCTGGCCAGGGCTCCAGGGCAAGCAGGGAGCTCCAGGCTGGGAGTGCTGCTCCAGTGTTCTCCATCCCTGCAGAGGGATTCACTCCACATGTGGCTGTGTTCCCTGGGGTGCTGGGGGCACAGGGTGAGGTTCCTGGCTCAGCCCTCCCCACTGTGCCCTGCTGACAACTTCCCAACAGATCATGCACCACGGTAACAATCAATGCCATACTGTGCAAGCACAAATTCCAGTGCTAGCAATTTTTCCCCCCAGCAGTCGAGGCTTTAAAAAGTCTTCTTCAGCAATTATAGCTAATAAAACTACAATTTTATTCAACACACACATATCATTGTAACTAATTTTGCTCCATCAGGGCTGAAATTAAAACAGTCATTCAATCACGTTAATCTCAGGGCTTGCTCACCAGCCGTGACATGGCAAAGAGCATCCCCAACGCTTGCCAAAAAGCTCTGTGGCTACTGTTGGGCTTCAAAATGCTCCTGCAAAACACCAGCACGTTACTCAACGTTTACTCTGTCAAGGGGGATGTAGGAATGACTAATGCTCTCCAGAAAAAAACCAGCTTTCCACAGCAGGACAAATTAAACATGACTTCATAGACGATTTCTCATTAATTCCTTCTCTGGCATTAATAACATGGAGTATTGGTGAAAGCAAAGCTCCCATCAAGTTATGAACTATGTGAGGACTCTTGGAGTTCCTTTACCTGCTGTCTTGACTGAGAGGTTCCCTTGTGCCCCCAGATTTCCAGCACCTCTTAGCTAACAATGCTGACAGGGGACACAGCCCCACCAAATCAAAAACAACTCAGAAATGTTAGAACAGTTCTTTGTTCACCCTCTGGGGCTGCAGCAGAGAAGGTGGTGAGAAGAGCAAGGGGAAGCAGGCAGGGCAGGGGCAGAAGGCAGCAATGACCTCTCCAGCAGTGGGATGGTTGGGAGTGGAGAAACTCCAGGGACATTTCTGCAAAAGGGAGGATACACCCACACAGCCAGGGAGAGACACTGCAGAGAGCCTGCATGGAAATGGGACACAGACCAAACCCTGGCAGGCAGCTCAGGTGCCCAGCACCTCCCAGCAACACCAGATATTCCAGGGATGAGTTTCACTGTGGAAATCAGGCTGAGGACAGCACAGAGAGCAGAGTCCCCTCTCCCAGCTGCAGGGCACCCTTGGCTGGCTGTGCTTTCAGGGGACACAAATCCCTGCCAGAGCCCAGCCTGGGCAGGGCACTCTGCAATCAAGTCCCACAGCCAGGTCTAATTGTCCAGAACGATCCCTGCCCGCAGCACAGGCAGCTCTCCCCTGGCTCTCCTCAGCTTGATGGGAAAATGGGCTCCAGTGCTGCGTGTCTGAAACGGGTTTGGAGCCAGCACAGAGCTGGAGGGACATCCCTGAGGGAACAGGGAACACTGAACCCCTGCAGCAAGGACCTGAGACAGCTCCTCCAGGTCACTGCAGACCACAAACCCCCAAGGACGGGGTGAACAAACCTGCCAGGGGCTGGGAGAGCTGCACTAAGGGCAGGTTCCCTGTCCTGCTGGGAACAGGGCTGTGGCACTGCCTAGGGACAGCAGCAGGTCCAGGTGCCACCATCCAGAACACGCCTGGAACAGCTCTGGATGCTGACACACATGGCACATGTCACACAGGCAAATAAAGGTGGTGACACAGATGACACACATGGCACATGTCACACAGGCAAATAAAGGTGGTGACACATTTTGTGCCCATCAGTGTCACACACACACACAGAGCTGGGCACAGACAGAGGTGCCACAGCAGCTCAAATCAGTCATTCAATCTGGAACTGGGGTTAAATCAGGGAGCTCCTGCTACTGCCCTTCCCCAGAGAGGCAAGAACAGAATCCTGTTCCAAACATCTGCTGGAGAGGATCCAGCCTCCCTCACAAACACTTAATTCACCCTGCCTCAAAACATCCTTGTGTTTCACCCATCTAGCAGACAAGGAAGAGGGGGGACTAGAAGGGAAATGGAGTTGCAGGCGTTGTGGTGACCTGCATGTGGCCCCAGAGCCAAGCACCACTCTGGAGCTGTGCCCTGGGTTCCTGCTGCCGTGGGGATCCCCCTCCCACACTCATCCTCCTCCAAATTCTGCTGAGGCCCCATCTCCCTGCACATGTGCATTATTTCCTGCAAACTTCCCCAACAACACAACAACTTCTGGCCAGTGTTTTCTTGTGTTACCCACAACTGAGTGAAGAACCCAAGCTCCATCACCCTGCTCTCCCCACCTGCCTGAAGGAGCCACCACCAGAAAAAACCAAAATGCACACACAACAATTTTAACTTTCCTTTTGGGGCTGTTGGGTTTTGCAGGTTTAAGCTCCTGATGCTGAAAGGTTGGGAGAACTTTGCTCTTTGGAAAGCCAAGGCTGAGAGTTCCACACATCACTCAGCTGAAGCTTTAATAAATCAAACACCACAAGAGGGGCTCAGCTCCTTTCCTCCCTCACCCAGGGAAGTGCCCAGGGCTGCCTGGGCAGGGCAGGACCCCTCTCCTCCCCTCTGTGCCATCCCTGGAACATTGCTCCTTCAGCATTCCAGCCAGCCAGGTGCGAGGCGTCGGTGATTTTACTTTCACGGAACATTAGGCACCGTCAGCACAAATAATTCTTCCTCCCTTCACGGTGCTCGTTTGCATATTAGCGCTGCAGAGTTGCAATCTGTTTTCTTTTCCCAACAACACTTTGGAGGTGCTGCCCACCAGGACGGGGCTGTGCTGGCTCTGGAGGTGCCAGGGCTGTCAGAGCCTCCTGTCCTGGTGGCCCTTAGCAGCACCAGTGCCTGGAAAATCAGATTTAAACAAGAGGGACACTGCCATTTCATTTCATCACCAGCCCCTCTCCTGGCTTTGCTGCAGCCACAGCACCCAAGGAGGCCACCAAGAAAACCAGAGCAGGTTTAGACGGGATATTGGAAAAAATTCCTCCCTCTGAGGGTGCACAGAGATGCTGTGGCTGTGCCATCCCTGGAGGTGTCCAGGCCAGGTTGGACATTGGGTTTGGAGCATCCATGGCAAGGGGACTGGGTGAGATTTAATGTCCCTCCCCAGCCAAACCATGCTGGAATTCCATAATAACCTGGGCTTCCACTGAGTGCCCTGAAGTCACACACAAACCCAGCCCAGAGCCTCCCCTGCCACTGAGAACACTGAGAAAAACTCTATTCACACGAAACCCAGGGTGTTTTCACAGATGCCTTTGCAGCAGTCCCAGGGCAGGCCAGACTCAGGGACACAGATCTGATTAAGAGACATCCTGAGCAAAGTAACAGGATCGGGTTTAAAGAGCTTCCTGCTGCCCTTTCGTAAATACCTGCTGAATAAGTGTGAAGATAAGACAAGGATTGCATTACGAGGCTTCCTGATGCATGAAGGGCTTTTTTATTGCCCAGATTTGAAAAAAAAAAAAAAAAAGAAAGGATGAACAATTGCCACAGCCAGCTCCAGCTAAAGGCTCAGCTGCAGAATCAAACTGCAGTTTATTAGCAAAGGAAAACTCATCTAAGTTCTCTTTGACTGTAATGAAAAAAAGTTTCATTTTATTTCCTGCTGGATCCTTTTTCCTTTTATTGTTCTTTTCATATACTGACTTGCATATTAGAGAATATTTTTCCAGGGCTGTTTGCTCTAAACAGAACTGTCCATTTTTTTCCCCCACCCCAGATCTAACACAGCTTATCTCTCTACATTTAGGGATTTTTTAATTTATGGAAAAACCATTTGCAAACCAGACCCTTGCTGTGCCATTTTCTGCCCTGGGGTCCCAGCCCACCCTCCAAGGTTGGCTTTGCAGCAGGTGGAGGATGGAGCAGCAAATCCTCCCCCTGAGCAGCCTGCTGACAGGCTGAGTGGTCAGGAAACTCTCACCAAACTCACTGCACTGATGACTTATCACATTTTGGACATGACTTTGAGGCTGCTGGAGCAGAGCCCCCACGCAGGCAGGCTGGCAGCTCACAGCACCCACGCACAGGAAGCACCAGAGATCTCCCCACTGCCACAAATTAATGATGAGAACAGGAGGAGACAAGTCCCTGGCTTTGCTTTCAGAACCTGCTTGGGCAGAGCAGCACACAGAGCTTGGGATGTGGATTTCCCTGAGCTCAGAGCCCCAGCACACCCACAGCACAACCAACACCAAGCACTTGCTCTGATTTCTGCTGTTCCGGACTCTTCTTTGCCTCTTAAAATACCCCAGAGTTAGTCCTGATGAGAGGGCAGGAGCCCAGAGCACTTGAGGGAATGATTCTGAGCCTGCTCAGGGCAGAAATCATCATTATGTTAACTGTGGCTGCAATCGCCCTGGTTTACAGCATGGGACAAGAAATGAAAATTCCTCTGCCACCACTCAGGAGCTGGGGACACTCCCTGCAGCCTGGCCCTGCCACCCCAGCCCCATCAGGGCACTCAGGCTTGGGCTGAGATGGGGTTTTAATGTTCCACCCTGCTTCTGGTCCCTGCAGCTCCACCCTTCCCACTCTGGATAAATAAACAGCCTGAAAATGCTGGGAAAGGCAATCCTCCAGGAGAGCAGCTATTAAAACTCAATATAACATGAAAAAGAAAGCAATTAGTGGTGCTGCTGTGCTGGGCACTGCTGTGTCCCCCTGCCCTGGGAGCTGTGTGCATCCTGCTCCGTCCTGCCTGGACTGAACCACGGGCACTGCTGGAAAATTGAGTTTTCACACGTGTCAACACCACCACATCTCATCAGTTTGACAGAGCCTCACCCAGGCATCTGAAACCCAGGTTCAGCTGCGATTTTTAATTACCCCTGGATGGCACAGGGATTACAGGGTAATAATCACCAGAGCTGGGATGCTGGAACCACAGTGCTCCTTTTTTAAAGAAAAAACAAGGGATTCTGTTGTAAAACGGGATTTTTGTTGTTGAAGTCAATTCCACCTCCCACTCCTGACATCACCAAAGCGATTTCTGTGAGAAAGAAGCAATTTTCTTTAGTTTATAAATAAAATTTTTTAAAAGAATCCCACTGCCCCACTGATTATCTGTGGAATGAGGATTCAAGGCACAGGCAGAGAGGGAGAAGTGTCTGTA